>NW_020956382.1:232776-237364 GCF_003031625.1 Empidonax traillii
TTTTTTCCCCCCTGGTGTTTGTTTCCCTTGTGAACGGTTTCGGTAACCTAAAACTGGTTTTTTTTTTTTTAAAGGATAAAATGTTCTAAACCTGAGGGAATTTCAGTTTTCCAGCAGATGCAAACCGTGATTCCTGAATTTTAAAATGAAAGTAGCCATATATTAGTAGGCTAGAAAACACAGCCAGATAGTCTCAGATGTGTTGCCACAGCTTTTTCCCCCTGATGTGTTACGGCAGAACTGTTGCAACACTTCACTGTTCACTGGCCTTTCACTGCTGCTGATCTGTACTTTGCTCTAATCCTCATTCGAATTCAGTTGTTTGCCCTGTGAATAAGGTTTAGATCTGTGAATTCATTCAGCTTTATCAATCTTCTAGTAAATACCCCTGGCTGATCCACAGCCAAGTTTTTCGGCTCTTGCAGCCTGGCACTTCTGCCCTGTGGATTTTGGCACAGAACGGCAGACCTTTCACTGAAGGTATTGGGGGGAAAAGCCTCTCAAATCCCACACTGAATAAACAGCAAAGCAACTTATCCTCTGCAAAAAAATAATCATTTCCAAGAGCCACCAACTTGCTTAGCTCTTTGCATTTTGGCAAAATATGATCCTATCTATTAAAACCAGGGGCGACTCTTTCTCACCTTAGCAAATACTCATCTCTCATTTGGGTCTCATTTTGTCTTTTGTAACAATATTTTGGATGTTTTTGCCAAAAAAAAAAAAAATTTAAAAAATATGCAGGGCTCTTAGGCATGGGCAAACTCATAGATTAAAGAAGGCAACTGCCCTTATGGTTCATACACAGCTCTGCAAATCAGGGCATCTGGAAGCTTTAGCTTGTATTAGAACTTTCTCATTTGAAGCCTTAGAAGTCATTTACCTCTGTGAAGTTTGGGTTGGGTGTTTTTTTGTTTTGGGTTGGGTTGGGTTGGGTTGGGGTTTTTGTTTGTTTGTTTGGGGTTTTTTTGTTTGTTTGTTTGTTTTTTTAATTAAAAATAAGTGGTAAAGAAACAGAAAGTGTTGTCTTCTTAGAAATACTGTGGAATTCCATCCAGTAATGAGCAGGACATTTCAAACCCCCTGGCTCCAGGAAATGATGGCTGTGCACATTATTTTTTCATGGTTAATTTACAAGTATTTATATATTCTTGAGTTACAGTCCCTTAAGGAAGGCTCATGATCACTGGCCAGTACAGCTTTTGCATAACATCAGACTCCTCTGAACTATTTCCTCTCAGAATATAGGAGTTTAGAAAAATATCTGAACTTCACTTAAACATAGTGAAAAATAATTCATCAGTACTTCTGATAAAAGTAATCAGTTAAATAAAAATATTAAACTAACATTTCTGTAAAAGTTGCATTTCTCTTATCTGAATTTGTCAAGCTACAGCTCAACATCCCATCTGGTCCTGTTTTACTTCTGTTTGGGGACTGAAGTTCTTGTTTGGATCATTTTCATTCTCTGAGGATATTCTTTTCACGTGGTGGCATCCAAGTAATTTCTTAATGCGTTCATTGGTAAATGAAACAGATGAATATTCTTTAATTTTCCTCTGTAGTTTTCCCATCAATTGTTAATGTCAAGGCTTTTATCTGGTCCCTTTGCAATCTTTAGGTAGGTTTTCTCAACTAACACAGTATTCCAGCAGCCCTTATATCAGCATCAGACAGAGAGGTAACAGCCTTTTTTCTTTCCCTTTATGGTCTCCTAAATGAAAAATGCCTCCTGTGTTAATTTTTGCAACGTGCTACTTTTTATTGAAACACTTTGAGGTACTTTCTCACTTTGCTGTGAGAAATACAAATGTAAGATTTTACTGTTGTTTAATCATATCACAGTGAGAGACTTTTCAATGTCGTCAATTCTCAGTGAACTTAAGTCTCATTTTTAAAAAGCCACTTTGTTGGACATGGCTGCTTGACCACAAATCGTTATTGATTGGCCTCAATTATGCCTTTACTTCATTTCATTAAGCTTCATTCCGGTTTTTTTCATCATTTTACTCATTGCCAAGATCAGATTCATAGGACTTCAGTAATTCTAATTTACTTTTTTTGGTTGTTCATTCCCTTTGAAGACTGATCCCATGTTAGACATTTTCTGTTCTTCTGGAAGTTAATTCCTGTTCTAAAAGTATATAATAACAATGTAATAGGTGCAATAAGTATTGTTGTTCCTGAGCACTCATTACTAAGTTCTCTATGACGGTGTTAGCAAGTTTTTCTGCTCTCCTAACTGAAAAAAAAAAAAAAAATATGCTTTAGTAATTGTTGTGATCAACTTCCATATGGATTTTGAAATAGAAATCATGCCAGCTTTCCTCCAGCCTACATCAAAAAGAATAATTTCCACACTGGGACCTTCTAGAAGAACTTGTGCAAGTCACAGGTGTAATTCTGGCTTTTGTGGCTGCAGATGTGTTTTCTCTGAGCCTGCTGGACAAAGAGGAGTGGGAATTGCAGTTTGGTTTGCAGTGTTTTTTGCATGCAGACATTTGTATCTGTGCTTATAGACAGGGTTTGTGGTTCCAGTTTCTGTGGCAAACGCAGCATAAGAACAGTAGTCTCTGCATTCTTAATCCTTTCACTCCTGGTTTAGCATGTAGGGACAGTTAAACATCTGCCTTCCTCCTGTGTCACACTGGAGTGTTCTGTTTATTAAAAAAGGCATAGTTTTTAGCAAAGTCCTGATTTTCTGCACAGTTTAGTGGTTCCACCAGCCAGGTCACAAAAAAGGTCAATTGGCTGCTGGAGTTCAAGCAGCCATTCAGTAGGTCCACATATATTATAACACAGAAGCCTGGTGGCTTAATGCTCTTTCTCTCTACTATTAACCCAGCTCTGCTACTCCTGTAATAGTTTCCCCTTTGTTTTTAAATCCAGTTCACCTTCACACAGGCAGCGAGTATGAGCGTGGCGTGCTAGTTCAGGAGTGGTAGGATGCAATCTAAAGCTGTATCACTGTCCCTGATTTCCCGGGGGGCCAAACCAAATGTGTGGAGAATTTTAAAGGTGGTTGCCCCAGCAAATGGAAGCGAGGGCTGTCTCTGAGTCAGTGCCTGGTGGAGCAGTCGTGTGTCAGACCCACGCTGAGGTGCAGTTTGGCTTTTTCGCTAAGGCATGGGGGTGATTGCTTGGCTGGAGCAGAGATCATCCCCTTCACTCTCTCATCCCTGGCCTTCCCAAGCCCTAAAACCTGGGAGATAGGACACTGGCAGGGATACCGGTTCATTTTAGGAAGTATTCTTAATTTGCTAACAAGAGTGTAATGTAGAAAACAGACATTATAATCCATAATCTGTAGTCATTGGTTTGTGAAAACAGCATTTGTCCTGTAGCAAAAGGACATGGAGCTGTTGGAGCGAGTCCAGAGGAGACACCAAGATGATCAGAGGGATGGAGCAGCTCTGCTGGGAGGAAAGGCTGGGAGAGTTGGAATTGTTCAGCCTGGAGAAGAGAAGCTTTGGGTGACCTACTTGTGGCCTTGCAGGGCTTGAAGGGGCTGACAAGATGGAGAGAGACTGTGTAGGAGGGCCTGGAGTGAGAGAACAAGGGCTTTGAAGTGACAGAGGGTAAGGTTAGATTGGATATTAGGAAGAAATTCTTCCCTGTGAGGCTGGTGGGACACTGGCACAGTCTGCCCAGAGAAGCTGTGGCTGCCTCATCCATAGAAATGTCCAAGGCCAGGTTGAACAGGACTCTGAGCAACCTGGGCTAGTGGAAGGTGTCCCTGCCCATGGCAGGGGGTGGGACTGGATGATCTTTGAGATCCAAACCATTCTGTGCTATTCAGTTATTTTTAGGCTTCTGGGGTTTGCTTTGACAGACACATTGTCTTCTGGACACCTTTTTCTCTGGTCCCACTAACCCTCAGAATGGGGGCAGGGGACAGGAGCAGGAGCAGGGGCTGCTGGAATAACAAGAAGCATCATAAAATCTCCTGGAAAGAAGAGAAGAGGAAGAGAAGAGAAGAAGAGGAGGCAGAAGAGGCCTGGGCGGGCTTCTCCTCTTCCATATCCATTGTCCTGTTCCTGTCCATTGCTGTCATCCTTTCTGGCAAAGAGAGAGAGAGGGAGGGAGGGAGGGAGGGAGAAAGGGAGAAAGAGAGAGAGAGAGAAGGGGGAAGAGAAGAAGAAGAGAAGAGAATGAGGGAGAAAAAAATGGTCATCAACTGTGTCTGTGGTACCACTTATAAGTGTTAATGGCCAAAGGCAATTCCATACAAAGTGAAAAACAGAAATCTAAATGCAGCACTGGTAGGATTTGGATTGGGTGAGACACCTCAGATGAAGAGCCCTTCCCCCCACCAGGAACACGCCCTGCTTAGTGCTGGAAATCAATAGGAGGAGGTTAAAAATAAAAAAGTGGAGAAAACAGACCTTTAAGAAAGCCCAGAGATTCAGCTTCTCCAGTAGTAGGTGAGGCATGAAGGCTAAGACAGAGAAGCTGGCCCCCAGAGAAACAAGATGCAGGAAGTGGATGGAAGGGGCTTTGTTGAGATTTTCAATGAATAAAAAGAGCCCTTTGTCCATTCCTTTTAAAAATTAATGCAACTCAAGCTGGAGAGATGTGTCAAGATGGT
>NW_020956382.1:237594-288481 GCF_003031625.1 Empidonax traillii
GGAAATCAATAGGAGGAGGTTAAAAATAAAAAAGTGGAGAAAACAGACCTTTAAGAAAGCCCAGAGATTCAGCTTCTCCAGTAGTAGGTGAGGCATGAAGGCTAAGACAGAGAAGCTGGCCCCCAGAGAAACAAGATGCAGGAAGTGGATGGAAGGGGCTTTGTTGAGATTTTCAATGAATAAAAAGAGCCCTTTGTCCATTCCTTTTAAAAATTAATGCAACTCAAGCTGGAGAGATGTGTCAAGATGGTGGTTTGTTTCTGCCTTCATCCTCTAAATTTTAAAGGCAGGATATTTAATAGGATCACTGGTTAGGAAAATGTTGCAGGTGTTGGAGACCCAAGAGGTGGTTGAGAAATAAAAAAGGTGAGATGGAGAAAACAAAGACAAATTCAGTAAATGCCTTGGCTGGTGCTGTTAGATTTACAAAAAGCAGACAAAAGAAGTAATGTAAAGTTTCACATAAGAGGAAAGTTGTTTGAAGACTTGGAACTTGGAATTGTTTTCTTCTCAGATTTGCTTCACTTGGTTGCACAAAAAGCTGCTTTGTTGCTGTGTGATATACTTAAGGACTCTGGAGTCAGCATTTTTAAGTGAGTTTGTTTAGCAGCAGATTGCAGGAGAACAAAGCAGAGCTGTCTATTTTTACTGAATGATACAACAGAAATTATTATATTATACTGACGAAGTTTTACAGAAACCTACATGAAAATCCAAACTTGAGCTGTGTCTTTTGAACTCAGTAGCGAAATAATTATATGCCCAGAGGATTTTCTGCTAATAATAGCAGCAGTGACAACAACAGGAGAAATATTTTTCCTTCAGCAGAGCCTCATTTTGCAGGGCTGATCCATGTGGGAATAACCACCTCCTGTTTTGTGTGTTGACAGTCCTCTAAAGACCCAGCAGCAGTTTTGAGTTATTGCTAACGGAAAAACATTCATATTTGAGAATAACCAAACAAGTTTGTGCCAAGGGAAGGTTCAGGTTGGACATCAGAAAGAATTCCTTCTGAAAGGGTGGTCAGGCCTTGGCAGGGGCTGCCCAGGGAGGTTTGGAGTGCCCAGCCCTGGAGGTGTCCAAGGCAGGCCTGGCCGTGGCACTCAGTGCTCTGGGCCGGGGGACAAGGTGGGGATGGGGCACAGGGGGGACTCCGTGGGCTGGGAGGGCTTTTCCAACCTAAATGATTCTGGGATTGAACAGAGATCCCCATTACTTGTTAAACTCTTCCCACTTTTAATATATTTATGTAATTTTTTTTCCAGTTAAGCCACTGATAACTTGCACTTTTCTAAGCATCTTTTGTCCTACTGAGGAGCTAATTGGGCTGTTTGGGGCTGAAATGCAATTTCAGCAAAAGTAGGGACTTTTGGAGGCTATTTTATTCTTGCCACTGATCTGAGAAACAGCAGTGGTCTTACACATGACTGATTCAAATCACTTACTCCCTAATAATGCATCTATCAAATAGATTTTCATTTGTGATGACATTTCTTCTATTTTCTTCTAGATGCAAAGAGTTTGGCTGAAATGCTTATGAGGTAAGAATAGATTTTGATTTTTTTTTTCTTTTAATTGAAAAATGTCTGTCAGCTACAGCATCACATTTAAAAATGATTGTAGGGACAAATGGGGAAGTAAACTTTCTAAACCCTTTCTAAAAATGCATCATACGACTGTCTGTTAAAGAGCTAGGACACTTGATGGTTAGAAATGGGAGAAAGGAGATAGTTTGTGGACAGTATCTGTGAGGGAATACGATGATACAAAAACCTGATAACTTGTGCTAGTAGATTAAATTATAGAAGCTCTGTAGGTCCATTTAGACATTCTTCTTATTCCAAAACAACATTTTCATAATATGTATCAAAGTAATTGCTCTTCAGGGATCATCTGATTAAAGGCAATAAATTTCTGGATGTGAATATCTCTAAACTTTACAGCAATGTTTATGTAATTCACTATTGTTAGCTGCTTATACCCAAAGGTGTAGAAGAGCAGGTAAATCCATTTATTATTTTTCACTTCTGTTCCATCAGCTCAGCATTCAGAAATCTAATTCAGTTGTTGAATTGCATCACAATGACTATTCTGGCACCACAATTCTTTCAGAGTTGGAGATTTCATATCTTCAGTGTTTATTGTTTTGTCTAGGGAAAATACTGAACTTTAGAGCTGCTGCATATATTTGAAACCGGGATCACCGGGGGATTATTTTTTAAGTTCAAATGAATTTTTGGTTTGCTGGGAAATATCTTCATATTCGAGCAACAAATTTGAGAGTGTCACAGATATTTTACCAAATGAACCATGCTCAGAAGTTCCTCACCTGTGATAAACTTCACATCCCATTTTAAGAGCAGACTTGCTAAAGACGTGGTGACAGACGGGTTTAGTGTAAATTCAGCTCTGTGCCATCAGTCTGCAAGTCCATCTGAATAAGCCCACTGATGTTAACAAGACTAGTCATGCAGGGCAGGTCACACCGTCCCTCTCTGCCCGTCGGAAAGCCCTGCAAGCAGCAGACTGTGGGTCTCAGCAGCTCCAGGAACGTGTGCTCTGCTGGTTTTGGTGTCACAGCAAACAGCCCAGATTAGCATATGCAGCAAGTCTGTTCCCCGAAGAGACCCAGCACGGACCGGCTGAAGCTCCTGCATGAGGACATTCAGTCCAAGGGGCCTCCACTCAAAACAGCCCTGCAACACTGGGGAACCTCTGCCTTAACCCTGGGAGGCTTCACAAGCCTTGTGGCCGCCTCTGCGAGGCTGTTTCAGAGTCTCACTCCTCTGATACTGAGAAAACTCCATCAAACTGTCAACATAAGTGACCGGGTTTGACCCGCTTTTTCCTTTGGTGATGGTGGACTTCAAATTAAAGAACTTTTTTTCCCCCTCACCCAGAGAGCAGCCAGGTCCCTTCTCAGCCTTTAGTTCAGAGCTGGTTTTCAGGGTCTCTCATCTGCCACCATTCCATTTTGCTTTCCCTTGCACCAGCGTTGAAATATGGTCATCAAGCCTGTTTATCTCATCTCATCTCATCTCATTTATTAACAAATAATCTTGTTTTTATTAAATAGTCATATTTTGTATTTCATTTGTAAAAGTGTGAACAAAAGCAAGGGGGCTATTACATCAGAACTTCAGAGGAAGTAGGGGATATAGGACCACCTTTGCAGACACATCAGAACTTGGAACTCTCATTTGTGATAAATCTGGGAAGTACCTTTAACCAAACCTGAGCTACTCACTACCATTAGATATTCCTGAAAATGCATCGTATTAACAATCAAAGTATAATAAACCCTCTCCAAAGCAACAGTCACGTATTATAAAGCCCCGGATTTTTTATATCTTTTAGATTTCACCGAAATCTGCTCTGATAAAAACATCGAGAAAGGGGGTATTTGGGGAGAGGGCAGGAGAGATGATTCCCTGGTTGGTAGGAAGGTGTGAGGGCTGGAGGGAGCTCTGTGTATCTCTCCCTTTGAGGAGATTTTTGTGAGCGTGCGTAAAGCGGATTAAGGACGGAGCTTTAGTCTCTGCTTTGAAAGGCGCTGGCTTTGGCTGTGTAAGTCAAATGTCTGTGGAGCAGGATAAGCCTCAGGAGTCAGCAGTTTAAAGGGAGCTGCACAACTTGTTGTTGATACCTTAGACTCACAAATAAAACCCCTCTGCTGCTGGACAATCACAGCTTTTTCTAATGGTTCTTTCGGGTGAAAGAAACAGTTCACTCTGAAACAGTTTGGCAATTCACAGAGCTTTTAAATTTTGAGCACAAGTTGAAGAATCCCCCAAATATTTCTCTGTCAGGTTGGTTATTTACAAAGGTTTGTTTTTCCATGTGTTTTTACAACAACCAGCTTGGGCAATCCGGACACTGTGGGGTTGGCCTGACTCTCTGCCAAGGACCCAGAATGACTCTGAATTTCCAGAGCATCACATTCAATCCCTTTACATAACTAGATTGACATGTTTAACCTTCTGTGCACACAGATATTTTCAGTCACTCAGATAAATATTTTTGTACTAAAGATCCAGAAAGATATCTTAAAAGGGGGTATTATGTTAACTATGCACTCTTTCTAAATGCCTTGTCCAAAGTACTTCCTCTGGAAAAGGCCCTTTTATCCACAGACTGTACATAAAAGCTGTTCTCTATCAGACCCAAAGGCCCACGTGCCCAAGTACCTGTTTTAAATAGTGGCCAAAAGCAGACACTTTTATTAGAGTAAAAGACTGCAGCAAATGCTGAGAGATCTGAGGTTGTTCAGCATGGAAAAGGCTTTGGGGATATCTCACTGAGGCCTTCAAGGGGCTTTTAAAAAGGAGGGAGAGGGACTTTTTATATGGGCAGAGAGTGACAGGACAAGGGGCAGTGGTTTTAAACTGACAGAGGGCAGGTCTAGATTGGATATTAGAAAGAAATTCTTAACTCAGAGGGTGGGGAGGCCCTGGCACAGGTTTCCCAGAGAAGCTGTGGCTGCCCCTGGATCCCTGGAAGTGTCCAAGGCCAAGTTGGATGAACCTTGCAGCAACCTGGGCTAGTGGAAGGTGTTCATGCCCATGGCAGGGGGTTGGAACTGGATGATCTTTAAGGTCTTTTCCACCCCAAGCCATTTTATGATTCTATGACTCATTCCCCAGACAAGGCTCCCAACAATTTGGAGCTCAGAGATTCTTTGAACCAGAGGGAATTAATTATATTTTACACAGATCCTTACAAGGGTCTGACAGGTAACGAATACCACATGCTTATATTTGGGAATTTTATAACTGTAAATATAGAAAAATAAGGGTGGAAACATTTTCTCCCTTTAAAGAATTAATTATTGGACTTCTCATCCCCTAGACTGTTAAAAAAAAAAAGATGCCTGAGTTTTCCTAGGTTAGAAAATACTTGGGCACCAGACTTCAAAACTGAAAGCCTAAAGCTCTTTGCCTTGTTTTCAAGTCCTAGAGGCACTTTATTGCTGTTGGCACTTTAGGTTTTTATAACTTGAAAGTTGAGCCAGTGTGGTGTGCAGAAAATACTTCGAAATTCCTCGAGCCAGAATGAGGCAGCCTCCTAATCAGCAGCAACCCTCTTGCTTCTGCCAGCTGCCTGTGCTGCGTTTGGACACCCCATGTCACTGCACTGCTGTGTAAAGTGGAATTAATTAGACCAGCAGGGAGGAGGAGAGAGATCCTACAAACCAAGGCAGGGCTCTCAAGCACAGTAGGGAGTATTCTTGACTTTTGAGAGCCCTGCATTCCAGCTCAGCCTTGAAAGACCTTCCATGTGTTTTGCATAAAGCTGTCCCTGGAGACAGGAGTGGGATTGGGAATTCTCTCCTGGCAGGTGAGCAATGTAACTGCAAACCTGGGGAACTGTCCTCCTGCTCCCTGTGGTCCAGACAGTATTTTCTGTGCAGTTGAGTGCTTTCCAATAATAGAAATCCAGAGCGTTGATCCTGTAGAAGAGATTCCAGATCTCACTGGGGTTCTGGGATCTGTATTCCTTGAACAAGATGTCTGATTTGATCCCTGTATTTCCTGCATCCCTAGTGAGTGAAGAGGGGTGTAATAATGCATTTACTAGACTCAGTTTTGCATTGCACGGATTCTGCATGTATCTGATTGCGTGTCCAATACCCAATATCATTATTGAATTATTGAAATTTGACCTCTGAAATTCAGTTTCATACTTGATCACAGCTTGGCTCTACAATCCTGGGGCAAGCCCAAAGTAGCCCAGCTTTTCAAGGGGGTGTCTTCAGGCATATCTGGCACACAGGTAATATATTAGTCTCTGATTCTCTCAGTATTTCAGCAACTTGAGTGGAAACCAATAGGACAGTGGCCTCTAATCAATGCAGAGACTTTGAGACCATCAGTGTGGAATTTATCTGCATTTGACAATACTAAATGACTTTGAAAAATTATGTACTTAATAAGACACTGTGACTACTGTTATCCACTGATTATATAAGGAGAAAATTCTGGAAATCCTGGGGTAGCTCTTCTGATAATTTGCTTCCACGACGATTGAGGCATAAATGAGGCACCAGTTGTGGGCTGTTTGGCTGCATTTCAGCTGCCCATCTGCACGTATGGAAACACTACCACCTAACCCCCCAGGAAAAGACAGAGCCATTAAATTTGAGATGCAAAGATAGTGTTGATGCTGGAAGACCAGAAGGTGAGACTCAGCCAGAGAGGGAAACCTGCGTGCATTCAGGTCCCCGCTCTTGGACGTGAAGCAGAGTCACCGACCACACGACTAGAAAAACTCCTCCTAGAAAGGACTCTAGAGAACCTCCAGACCTGAGATGATCAGGTCTTGCTCACATGGAGGCACAGCAGGAAATTAGCCTACATTTCCTGGAGATGTGGGCTCATCACACAGGCATTAATCTCCGACGTCGAGGCCTGTGCTGGGGAAGAGCAGAGCTTATCATCAAGCAGCTTAATAGTCCTCTGCTGATTCCATTAACAACAATAATTCATTGCCAGAGCAGAATTAAACTGAGTGATCTACAGCTATTTTACACCAGAAAATGAGCCTCCACTTGGTTTTAAAGCTCTTTGAAGTTGGAGCACTTGCATCGCACCGCTGGCTGATTTGTCTTAAGTCCTCTCTCAGCCTCCCTGCGTAAAGTATTTTCAAATATTTCATTTCATTCAAAGAGTAATTACATCTAAAAGGGCAGAAAGTTCCTGGGTTTTTAGTGCAATCTGAAGGTTTCTTGGTGCAAGCTCTGCGCTAGAAATGACTGCAGCGCTCAGTTTTACTATCCATTTTCATTTTCTTTCAGTAGACAGCTCATTTAAGAAGTCATTTTCTGGTACACAAACTTTAAAATGAAATTGTTTCAATTTGCATGATGGTAGAATAATTGGTTTATGTTCATTTTTGGAGTATTGCATCAATCAATTAGATATAATCCATGAATATAAACAAGATTTGCAGTTTTAGTCTTGGAACATCAATGGAACTAAAACCTTCCTTTATTTTATGCAATCTATTAACAGTATTCCTACTTATTAATTTACTTTTTAATTTATCAGTTAAAGTGGTATTTGGGACTTATATAATGAAAAATAATGAAAAGATAAACAAAAAATAATTAGAAATTACTGAAGGCATCCTTTTCCTACCAACCTGTTTGATCAGCTCTGTGTTGCTTTACTCAGATTCATGAGGAAGGAAAGAAAAGGTCCATCTTCCAAAGGGTTTTCACTAATTTCATTATGTGACAACACTTGAAGAAAACTGTATGAAATTTTCAGGAGATTCCCACTGATAAAGAATGGAGCAAATCCCTGCACACTGTGCCTTCATCTATCAGCTTGTCATGTGCAATAAATTAATACTCTGCACTTGTTCTGAAGAGGGGGGAATGAGACCTATGAGTGTTTTTGATGATTGTGGCGACATTGTTTTTGTTTGAGCTGGACAGGCTTAAAATGAGGATGTTTGCAAACATTTCTTCACTGAGGCAGAGTGTTAAAGTGTTCAATTCTCTTCTGTTTTCAGCAAGAACACCAGGACGTCAGATACACTTAATAAACAGCAGCAAACACTGAGGATGCACATAGACATTCCCAGAGCACAACTGCTGATTGAGGAGAGGGACACCATGGAGACAATTGGTAAACTGGGGTTTATTTTCTCTTCATGTAACAGGTACTTTTAGGTGGAATTCCTTTTCCTCACAGCTTTTCCTCACTGCACACATCGAGAAAAAAAAAAAGAGCTACAAAGTAATTCCCCACATTTGAAAACTGAACTGATCTTTTTTTTTTTCCTCCCCTTTGGGTAATTTCCCACTTTAGGTAATCTCAGTACAGTATTTAAAATAATGCAGGACATTAGGAAAATGAAGCTGTTGGAAAGAGCCTCGTGAAGAAAATGTAATTGAAGACTGGCAGTTTTTATGATTTTCATTTTGATTTCTCTTTTGGCTCTGAGTAGGCAGTTGGATCCCTGGCATTACTTAAAAGGAAAATTAAATTCTGAAACTGCAATCTCAGTATTTAAAGATTTGCCACAGCCAACTTCTAAAACTTACATGTTGAATATTGTATCCACCTGTTCACAGCAAATGATATTTCAACATTTTGATCAGTTTTCAGCTTTTGTATATCTGTGCAAAATTCAAACCTAAACTGCTTGATAGAACAGAAAACAAGATTTCTCACGAGGCTGGCACATAGCTGAACTGTCATGAAAAACAGAACTGTTTGGTGTTGGTTGGTTGGGGTTTTTCTCCCCAAATAATTTAAACACAAGATGTCTGGAAACACAGCAGAATAAAAATCCAACATTTTGTGACTGTAGGGGTTCACACTGTGGCAAGACACTCTTGGCTGATCTTGTTAGACTTCCGACTTTACTTTTTTGGGTAAGAATCTGTGTAAAAGCAGCTTTTGATGGCTGAGAATTAACAGCATCCCAGGGGTGGTGTGGCCAGAGAGGAAAGTCAGCAAGCTGAGAGCGTCATCTCTGCACCTCCTGCCCATGCCCATCCCAGATTTGAAAAGGAGATGCTTCCCCTAAAATATAGACTTTTTAAATCAAGATTTGAGCTTCCCAAAGCCTGCCCTTCACCCTAAAGAACAGCTTTTGAGTTACAGCTGTTGAGCAAAGGAGGGGAGGGTCATACTGAAAATACTATTAGTGCCTTAACTGTAGCAGCGTGATCATGGCCTGGTAACAGCCAGCTTTCCACACAGCACCCAGAATAAGCTGGGATTTTGGCAGTGTTTGACAGAGTCTGCTGCCAAGAGGCTTTATTCCCAACCTGAATAAGGGCTCGTCTCTTGCCAGAGACGGAGTGATTTGATTTCAGAATGCCCATTCTATTTATGGCCTTCTTTGGGTAAAAAATGCTGGTTATGTTGTTGTGCGGAGCTGTTCGCCCTAATGGTGTCTTGTCAAGTTAAAAAGGAAACCAAAACAAAAACCAGGAATGCTCAGACGCAGCAGATCAACCTCTGCTGACTGGTAAATGCCCAGAAACCCTACTGCTGCCAGTCCCCTTGGAATACATTACACATCCAGACAGCACAGCACAGTGGGAAATCCTCGTGGCTTTTATTGCTGTTCTGAATGGATAAAAAGACTGTGAAGAATGCAAAAGAAAGTCTGATAGCACAGCAAATAGTTGTTCTGCAAGCAGTGAAAGATTTATTGCTGTTAAGATTTATTGCTGTTAAACCATCCATGGTCAAGCAGACCAGATTCTCCTCTGGAGCCGAAAAAAAAAACCCAAATCACAATGCAGAGATCACAACTGAAAGAAAAATAATAATAAATGATAATAAAAAAGCAAGTGCTGCATAGCACTGATTTCCTGCAGGGTCTGTGTAGAAATTTGGTGAATGTATCCAACCCCACAGGGAAGAAATAGCAGCAAAACCATAGAGCAGTAAAGGTTAGTGCTCACCTTTTTCTTCCTTCCCAAGGTCAGGCTTCCCACCTTTCTTTCCACCTGCAGGAGAAGCAGTCCTGGGTCACAGCCATCCCTCCTGCAATATCCTGTCTCTGGAGAAAAAGAGGACTGGTAGAGGTTTCATTAACAGCATTACCTAATGACCTCTTTTTTGGGGAGACATGGGTGATTTCACTGAGGGCATTAAAATCACATTACTAAAAAGAAGTAAATTGAATATGTCGTTGAAAAGCTTATCTGAGCTCTCTGGAAATGAAGGGGAAGAGGGCAGTGTTCAAAAGATGGGAATGAAGGAAATAGGGCTGAAAATAATTGCACACAAATCAGCTTTTTGGGAGGGTGTTTAACAGTCTGACTCGGTTGCACATCTCTAAGGTGAAATCACAAAGAAAATCACACTTTTTCTTTAGTTTTGTGTGAACTTTGAGTTTAAACCCAAAGGTTCCCGGGCTGTGGTGGCTTCAGAGCCACCCCTAGTCCTTCAGAGAAAAGGGAGCTGCCTCTGCCCGTGGTGGTGCTGAGCTGGAAATAAGTTTAGGGGCTTATGAAGGCAAACCCAAAATTCACTACACATTCTCTGACGGAGTTTTTTTTTTTAACTTACAGATGACAGATCAACAGTTCTGCTCACTGATGCTGACTTTGGAGAGACATCCAAGCAGAAGTCCCTGACTGTCACCCACACAGTCCATTACCAGTCCGTGTCACAAGCCACAGGACCACTGGTGGATGTTTCTGATGCCCGGCCAGGAACAAGTAAGCGCATGAGAAAACAGGTTTTTCTAGAGAGGAGAAAGCCATAAAAAAAAATTAGCACTGTGGTCCTGCACTTGCATCCTCATCCTTCTGTCTGAGAGTTGAGAGAAATCTATTTAGGTCAGCAGAGAACTTTTCTTAAACAATTGCACTGAGGGATTCAATAAGGTAAAAATTGCCTGTGCATCTGAGATGTAGGTGTAATTTGAAATAATTCATACCTGGCTTTCATTAGACCAAAAGCATGCTGGATTTTAATTTCCTGAATTTATTGGGTAAATTAGCTTAATGGCTTTTAGTGTCTAATATAATTTTTTTTTTTCCTCTGTGATCGATCTTTATTGTGTTTCAAAATACATCTTTCCTCCCTACCTCTCCATCAGGCAAGAAATACATTTCTCATTATCGCTTTTTCAAAAAAAAAAAAAAAAGTTTTATTTCTGGTTTTAGTTATTTTGCTAAATTACTTTTCCCAGATATATTCATGCTGAGTTATTCTTATAATGATTAAAATACTATCATAAGTTAATATACTGATGCAATCCATTCTGCTCCTTCCTCTCCTGAATATGTTCCATATCTATGTAAATGGAGAAAAAAAATACTAGATTGAAGGATTACTTATGAGTTAGGACTTTTACATAAGTGGAGTTCACAGCAGTGTGCAGTTGCTAAAATCACTTGGATTATTTCTATCCCCCGATCATTTTCGAGTCTGTTTATTTGGTGAGTTTGGTGAACATAAATGCTGACGGTTCAGTTGCTAGAAAGCAGATTGTTTGAAAAATCTCCATCTCATCCCCATTTCCTCCCCAGTCTTTATGAAAAAATAGCTGTTCTAGTCCTGGCCTTGCAGCTTTTGTGCCTCTGTCAGCTTTAGGTTGTGGTCAGTCATTTCTTGAGGACTAGACAAGTACCACAGTACTAATATTAGTAACATATTTTTCTTCTATGGACAGTCGTGGCCTTTGAATTAGAAGAGTCAATGTACAATTTTTGTTTTCCTCCTGGGACCACTCTTGTCTCACTCCTTTTGGTTCATGTTCATGCTGGCTGGCCTGATCACTAAGAGCAAAAACACCATGATATCATTTTTATCATGCTGGCAGATCAAGATTGTCTGATTGAACATTGTTTTCCAGCCCTGCCTTTTCTAATAAGGAAAGAGGCACCACTCCAAAATCTCATGCCTGTATCAAACCACAGCACTTTGTAGCCCCAGCAACTTCTTACCTAATGCCTTTATTGTGTGAAATTGTGTCCTTCATTCCACTGCAGCCAGGGAGAGGATTCTTTCAAATCAAACATGGATTTAACTCCTGTGTAGGAGTATGATCTGTGTCGAGCCTTGCTTTGGAAATAAAAATCCACCATCACCTTTATTGTGCAGTAAAGATCTGACTGCAGAAGGGCTGGATCAAAGAATCCCAGAGAGTTCTCTGGATAGCAGACACCAGGACAGCTTTGACAGAGGCTGGGCTCTGAGATTTTGTCCAGACCCACAGCTTTCTCTGAGAGAGGAGAGCAGTGCCCAGCTGGGTGCCTCAGAGGTTATGGATCCTCCCACCTGAGCACACTCACACTCACTGGGTGGCAGATATTCCCTTACAGCACTTTTTAAGTTGTTCTCTTGTTCTTATTTATTTATTTATAACCGAGATGCTCCGTGACCCTTTGCCTTGCTCACCTCAGCTCTCTGCACTTCTGTCTCAGCGTGTGGCAGCAGAGCTGGGGCACCAGATGGGAGCTGTTTTCCATCACTCTGCAGCTCTGGAACTTGCTGTGTCTGTGCTGCAGAGCCTTGCACAGGCACAGCACAGCTGGGGCAGAGCTGCTGCTCAGCACATGCTCAGCAGGATGAGGACTGACCTCCTGCGTGCTGGCAGGAGGCTCTCCCAGCTCCTCCAGGCTGCTGACAAAATCCCATGGGATCAGAGAACAGCTGAGGTTTGAAGGGACATCTGGACATTGGTTAGTCCGGCCCCTCCGCTCATCTAGGGCTGGTTGCCCAGGGCCATGCCTGGATGACTTCTGGATGTCTCCAAGGATGGAGGTTCCACCACCTGTCACGGCAACCTGTGCCAGTGCTCGGTCACCCTCACAGGAAAGTGGTTCCTGGTTTACAGGGGGAAGCTACCCTGTGAAATGTCTCTGGTCCTCTCACTGTGCACCACTGACAAGATCCTGGCTCTGTCCTCTTTGCACTTTCCCTTCAGGTATTTTATATACAGTGATGAAATTCCCCCTCGATCCTTCTCTTCCCCAGACCGAGCAGCCCCAGCCCCATGCCAGCAGCTGTCCCACCAGCACTCTCCTTCTTTTCTTCACGTTTTCCCTCAGAGCAAGCACAAGGCTCACTTCTGGCCACGCCACAGCCACGTGCCAAAGTCCCACAGCTGGTGGATGCAGCAGTTTATAAAGCCAACAGGCTGGGAACATCATGCCAGGAGTATTTTTGGATGTTATCCACGTGAGGCAGCTCTGGGCTGCACTACCAGGAGGATCAATTATCAGTGGCACCGGGTTCTAATTTTTCCACTGCTGTAGGGGAAGATGAGAAATAGGACAAGGATCAGACCATGGCTGGTATTTGTAAATAAATACCTTGTTTCTTTGAAGCAGCAGAATACAAATTCTCACTGGGAATGCTTAGGCAGAATCAGTGCTCAGAGTCATTATCTGGGTATCGGATTTTTTTTTTTTTTAATTGCTTCTGCTAAAGTCTCTTACCTCAGAGACTGACAACTTCACCATTTGAATGTCAAAGAACATTTGAATAGCTTTGAATTTTTCATTTCTAATACCCTTTCTCTCTATTGTCAGCTATATCCTTTCAGAAGCTTCGAGGAGAAATCCTTCAGTGCTGATGTAGTCACTCTCTGTTTGCCACATAATGGTTTTTTTTCTCTTACACTTGCTTTGTTAGACTCCCTTTTACAGATGAACAATTTATTAATAAAATTAAGGAGGTCAATTTTGGCACATAGTTTGCTTTTACTCTCTTGGTCACCCTATTATCTCTAGGATAATAAAAAAATAGAACACTGCTGACCTTAAACAAGTAGCAAATTATTTTTAAACTTTAAGAGATTGTATTAATTTACTAATTGTTTTAAAGCAGTCAAACCTTTATGAACCTGTTCCTGTAACTCTGATGGCACTGTTACAACTTATGTTTTATGTCTTGGCCACTTGTGGAAATAAAATTGGGAATCTGTAGCTGATCAATACTGTAATATAGTAATAGTGTGTCCAGAATAGCAAATTATATCACCACATTTCTGAGAACATCTTTTTAGAAACTGGGAGCAGGTATTGTGAGGTACTTCTGGGGGCATATCTGTGCTGACAATTTACCTTACACTTCACTTGAGATGTGGTGTGAAATCCCTCACCAAATCTACTTGCCTTGTGCTCTTTCACATCCCAAAATGGCTTTAGTACTGGAGAGAACCACTTGTGTCGGAGTAAAAGGATAATGAATGTGTCAGTGGAAGACTGATGGGGCTCTCAGCTCTTCATTGCACCTTCTTTAAAATGTAGAGTTTCATTAGAAAAGAGGGTATTTCGAAAAAGCATTAGCAGTTGGGTAATGATGAGCACTTTCACTGTTCATTTCACACAAAGCCCCCCCTAGAGAAAGTTTTGGGTTTGTTTTTTTATTAACCAACATCATTTCAGTGGCCATCCCCTTCTGGAAGGGGGAAGCGAAGGGCCAAGTGACAAAAAAAGGCAAATAAATGAGTAGATGATTAAGCAGAAGAAAATGTAATGTAAAAAACAAATGTAATAAAGGTTAAAAAAGAAGAGAGGTATAATACCATTCACAGGTATTCGTGATAAAAGTGAATCCAGGCTTACTCTGGCCTCTACCTCAGAAGGAATTGCCTACTGTCTATCCTGATTTTAGGGGAAAAATGTTCATGAAATGTGTGTTAGAGATAAAAAGTGGTAGGTGTGACTGGCCTTTCATCATGAAAACCAGTATGAGTGTTTCTGTTCTCTGTGTAAGAACAAGCATCTGACTTCACTCATATCCAGTAATTTACAGGCTGGAGTTCTCATCTCTTCATAATTCATCCTCTGAAATTTGTAGACCCCCAGGTTACCTCCATAGGGTAACTAACTGGTGAGCAGGGACAGCAGCCAGGGAAGGGCTGGAGCTGTGCCAGGACAGGCTCAGGTTGGAGCTCAGCACAAGGTTCTTCCCCCAGAGGGTGGTTGGCACTGCCCAGGCTCCCCAGGGCAGTGGGCACAGCCCCAAGGCTGCCAGAGCTCCAGGAGCATTTGGATGATGCACTGAGGGACAGGGGGAAGTGTTGGGGTGTCCTGGGCAGGGCCAGGGATTGCACTTGGATGACCCTTCCCGCTCAGGATATTCTAGGATTCTACAGCTCCGTCGGGGCTTGTTTCCTTACCAAGCCCCTGTGTGTCGCCCCCCCACAGATCCCACCACGAGGAGGAGCGCCAAAACCGGCCCCACCGCCCGCAACCGCTACGCCAGCCAGTGGACCCTCAACAGACCTCACCCCACCATATCAGCTCACACCCTCACCACGGACTGGAGGCTGCCCACCCCCAGGCCAGCGGGGTCAGTGGACAAGGAGAGCGACAGCTACAGCGTCAGCCCCTCGCAGGACACAGGTACGGGGCTCTCCCCAGGGAAAACGGGCGCAGCAGCGGCTGCAGGAACATCCTTGCCTCCTGCACGTGCTTCGTTTGGTGCTTGGGTGTGTCAATTATTCTTGCCCTGCTGGGCTGGGTTTTTTTTCTGCAGGGTGTTTATAAGGGGCGCCGCGAAGCGCTCGTGGTGCTAATGATAACAAATGCTGCGCCCCTGGTTCCTCACGCACGTACTGGAGTCCTTTGAAAGGTGATTTTTTTTTCCTGTAGCTTCCTGGAGGAAAAGGATAAAGTACAGGGAATTTGCTGCCTGAAATGGCACTGACTAGGAAGGGGCAGTTTTAGCAGCAAACAGTGCCCCTGAGTCACACGTGAAATGGTTTGCAGGTTTGAGCTACATTTGCATCAGTATTTTTGGGTTTGCATTCATGTAATATGTTCATAGGATTTATTTTAAGTGGGGAAAAAAAAGAGAGGGAAAATTATGGAAGAAGAGTCCAGTTCCAAATCCATTCACAGCACTGAGTTCTGCAGGATCTAGCTCTGATTTTCCTGGGAAACAGCACAGGGTTTATTCCTCTGGATGATAAGTTGGGAGACACTGAATACATGTTCTGCCTGCAGTCTTCATCTCTTCTTGCTGCCTTCACATTATAAATGCAACTGTAACTGAAAAATAAGCTTTATCCTCTGCCCTGCACTGAGCAAGTGACAAAAAAAGGCAAATAAATGAGTAAATTATTAAGCAGAAGAACAGTCTCAAAACAAATATAATAAAGGTTAAATAAGAAGAGAGATAAAATACTGTTCCAGAAATTGAATTAATTAAGGTATTAATTAATTAAAGTATTCCTGATAAAAGTGAATCCAGGCTAAATCTGGCCTCCTCCTCCTCAGAAGGAATTGCCTACTGTCTATCCTGATTTTAGAGGAAAAGTGTTCATCAAATGTGTGTTAGAGATAAAAAGAAGTGACTGGTCTTCCACCATGAAAACCAGTACGAGTGTTTCTGTTCTCTGGATAAGAACAAGCATCTGATTTCACTCACACCCAGTAATTTACAGGCTGGAGTTCTCATCTCTTCATAGTTCATCCTCTGAAATTTGTAGACCCCCCCCAGGTTGCCTCCATAGGGTAATGGCACTCAGTTGACACCTCCAGCCAGCTGACAAACTCCCTCCCGATTTCTTCAGGTAAAATTACCATAAAGCTTTAAGGATGAACTCTATTAACAGCTACACAAACATAAACAGCAAACCTTCTCTCAGAAACCCTTTCTTGCAGACATTCCAAATTTCAGGTGCATTTGGATGTTTTCCAGCACGTTGTCACCCAAGGATGTATTTCCAATGTGTGTGGCAAAGGGCAGAAATTAAATTTACTGGGTGGTTTAATAGACAAACAACGATTTTGTAAACAGACTTCAAAATCTATATCCTACACTCCTACTCTGTGTCTACCTTTGAGCACAGTGATTCATGTAAGGGATAGCAAGCATTAGGTCATGCTTTTCCAATGTGGAATTCAGATTTCGGAAGCCAGTTGATGCAGTTGGTTTTTGGCAGAATTTAGCACTTCTTATGAAAACAATTCCAGGCTTACAAAGCAGTAGCTTTTAAGCTTAGGAGAAATACATGACAGCAGTTTAAAGCTGTAACTAAGCTCAAATGTTCCTATTAGAGGCCATTAGAAATTTTCTGATTAATCTAAATTTATGAAGTTCATGAAGTTTCATAAAGTCCTGCCTGGGCTTGGATGAACTTCCATCAAATCTAAAGTAGGTGTTCAAGCAGATTGGTCCTGCAACTGGTCCTTGGTGTTCAAGCTGCAGGTCCTGAGCTTCACAGACCAAACTTTCCCTTTTATGGTCTTTGCATGACCATCATATTTACTGACACTGCTCTGTGGCACTGGGTAACTGCTGCCTTCTGGGAGTTTCCAGCTGACCAGAAATTTGGAAAGACGTTCCCGTGGTCTGATTTACAAATCAAATGTGAAAAACGGAATGATGTTTCCTGTGGGTGGAAAGGGGGAAAAAAAAAAAAAATAAAAAGCCCTGTTAAGTTCTGGTCAACTCAAAATCTTAAGCAAGTTACTGCATATTGTAGAAGCACTTGTCATTTTAAATAATGTATGGCCCTATTTACAAGTGGCAGGAGTGTTGTTCTTTGTGCACGACGAAAACCGATGCAGGCACGCAATAAAAAAGATAAAGATTTGCAATAACGACACTCTTGCCTCTGGCTGCTACAGGAGGCCCATTTTTATGAATTAGCTATTACAGTGTGCCTGCTTATTGAACATCACCAACAATGTCTGAAATTGCTCAGATCTTGTGATGAAACACAGCTTCTGCCCAAGGAACTTTTTGAAGTCGTCTGCTTTCCAGCCCACTGGAGTAGAAGAGCGATGGGAGCAACAGCCCAGTGATTTGTCCCCGCAGAAACAAGCCCTGCTGCTCTTCCAGAATGCTTTTTAAAGTATCAGTGGCCATTTACATCTTCAATAATGGTGTTGTTTAAGAGATATTGATATTCTCAGAAACTCATCAGCAGAAAAGAACAGCTTGTAGGTCATAATGACCTGTGTGTCAAATATGAATCCCCCATTAGCTTCAGCAGCATTGAGAAAAGGCACTGAGTGACTGCAGGCTGTACTTACCAAATATTGCTTTTTTGAAGACCTTTGTTCCCTATGAAATGAGTTGGTGTTTTACCTGGTGTCTAGGGGAGACAATATCTGAGACGTACTGCCTTTATATTTGACCTTTGTTCTCAGGACTTTCTTAAAGAATGTATGTATAGATACAAATTGGAAACGGGACAAAAAAAAAAAAATCTGTCCTCTCTCATCTAGACATCACCTCATCAATACACTTCTGAGATGCATTAAAAAGTTAATGTGAAGAAGATGTTCCGTATTTTGCAAAATCTGGGTTGTGGGTTTGAAGCATTTTTAAGGCATTTAGGTTTCAGAGAATTTTTTTTTTTGTTTAAAAAAAAAAAAAAAAACACAAACCACAAAAAAGTAAAATTTTTTTATTTGCCAAAGGTTGTTTCTTCTAAAAAACGAATTTAATGTTAAGCCACATGACGCTGCTCACAGAATAAGATTACTGTCAAACGAGTAACTGAACTAACACTCGTGCAGGCATTTCTAGTGAAGCAGATTCGTTTAGACTGCCCTGATAAAGCTGCATTTTGTTCTGAAACACCACCGTGCTCAGAGCCCTTCCTCCCAGGAAGGACAGGGCGGCTGTTTCCTCTCTCCCACTGTTTGTATTCCCGCCACTCCAGATCGGGCGAGGAGCAGCATGGTCTCCACGGAAAGTGCCTCCTCAACGTACGAAGAGCTGGCCAGGGCGTACGAGCACGCCAAGATGGAAGAGCAGCTGAGACACGCCAAGTTCACCATCACAGAGTGCTTCATATCAGACACCTCCTCGGAGCAGCTCACGGCAGGGACTAACGACTACACCGACAGCCTCACCTCCAGCACGCCGTCGGAGTCGGGGATCTGCAGGTTCACAGCGTCCCCCCCCAAGCCTCAGGATGGAGGGAGGGTGATGAACATGGCAGTTCCGAAGGCACATCGGCCAGGTGAGGCTTTGGAGGCCGCATTTGGGGTCCTTGTGGGGGGAGAGTTCTGCCTCGTGTCCGGGCAGGGCAGCAGGAAGAGGGTTTGTCTCAACGGGAGGCTTTCCTTTCCCAGCAGGGAAGAAAGTCCACAGTATATCCTGTAACTACCTGGTTTTGTCCCAGTTAGTATAACATTTGAGCACGTTCTCCCATCTACAGAGAACATGGAAATTTAGGAACAGAAAGAAGCTGTCTGAGCCATCAAATCCGCTCCTCTACACTTGCAGCCATCAGGCAGTTGACCCTTCTGGGATAAATAAGACCATATGTGGGTACATCTGCCCAACTCCAGCTCAAACCACCCACTGATAAAACGTGTCTCCCTGCAGTGCTTCGTGCTGGAGAGCAAAGTTCGCTGTCATAGCAGTTCATAAAGACAGATTGTAGAAGTTGTACCATCCCTTCTGCTTTGTGGCTTGTCACACACGTAATAACCCTTTGGTGATGTTCTGGAGCTATTACACTCTCTCTTTGATATCACCTAATATCAAACAAGGGCTATCTAAAAGGAGGGGGGAATAAAAAATGGAGGAAATTAATAGCTCAAGGAATATGGAGCCTTCTACCTTCAGACAAATTGAAACCCACTCCAGCTTCTCACTGACTGAAGGTGCCTGAGGGACATCCATCTATTGGGCTCAATCAAATTTCCCTTTCACAAAAAATCTGGTTTCAAGGGATCCCCCAGTGCCCGACAGCATAGGGAGATTATCAGTGATACTCTGAGATCAAACACTTCATAAAATCTTCTCAGAAGATTTATCAGTCTTTGTTACAGGATACATGAAGTGACACAGTGGAGAGGGATTCAGATGGGGAAAAGGCATAATTGTGTTTGTGTGCTTTCTGAAAAAAATGATTTGGTTTATTTTATTTTACTTTATTTTATTTTATTTTGTATTTCATTTCCTTTTACCTTGTTTTATTTTATACATTTGCCAGTGTGGATGGGGCTACTTATATACACAGACAGTAATCAGTAGTGGTCACCTGTGTAAAATAAGAGTAATGACTGAGCTATGTATGGCCTTTTTCTAATTATTCACCATAAATGGGAAAGCAGTGAATGCAGAGGAATGGGAGGTAGACAGTGGTATCACCTGACACTGAAAAGAAAGCATAAAGGATTTTGCCAAGAGAAAGCTCAAAGAAAAACGTGGGAAGAAAAAGACCAAGCAGAAGGCAGAAAGTTATCATACTCAGGGCAGGAAATTAGTGTGTCACCCAGATAGATAAGAGGGAAAATAAGTAGGAAATAAAATAGTGAGAGAAATTGCTGATTTCTGTGTAGTCGCAGAGTAGAGCCACAAACCCAGGAGCTGTAGAAATAGATAAAGATAAAAATACTTTTCATTTCTAACTCAAAAGAAGGAAGATAAATATTTATCCCTGCTCTGCTAAAGGGAAGCATCTGCATTCACAGCTAAGTCAAAATTGCAGCTCTTTCCTTCCAGTCAGTCAACAAATATTTTTTATCATTTCTTTAACAAATATCTCTTCTTTTCATGTTTCAAATACATTATTTATGCATATTTAGTATTTGGAAGTATTCTAATATATTCCATATAAAGATGATTTTCTTGAGGGCAGATAGCACCAAAACTTGGTCCCTGTGCTTGAGTTAAAAACTTCCAGGTTTGGAACATCCTTCGAGCCCCTCTAGTGATTTCCAGACTTGTAGTCGTGTTTAGCTCTGTTAGTTTTAATGGCTTTATTTTTTTTACCTACTTTTCTTGATTACCTTTAGCTTTCCTTTGCAGTAAGGAGTTGAAATGTATTATAAAATTAATAATTAGCTTCATTACCTTGGAAAAAAAATTGAGTGTTCCAGTGGAGCAGCTTGAATGTTGGCCCATAAATATTGACTAATACATTATTAGAGGTCACTTTATGAAGGACTTTAGACAAAACTTATGGACTGAAAGGATTTTCAGTAGTAGCAAACAGAGCAATATTTTAGTGTTCAAATCAGCAAGGAAAGACTTACTGGGCATCTTTCTTCTTTCACCCACAACTTCAGAAGTTCTCCAGGGGTAATTAGTAATTCAGATACAGTTAATCAAAGTAATTCTCCATTTGAGAATACACAGAAGAAATAAAAAAACTTAAGGTGTTTAGATTCAGTAGATGACAACATTTGACATAAAACCGCTTCAGCACACCCTTATTCTTCCTTGAAGTAAATCTTTTCTTTCAAGATAGCTTTTACCTGTTTTCATGGTGCTTTGCTTTTCTTCTCAGCCAACTCAATCCTTCTTGGACAATGTCCCTTCCAATTACTTCTTCCTCTTCCTTTCTAATTTCTGGCCTCGCTTTTCAAACTCTTCCTATCGCAGCTGGTGGCTACAGCAAAGGCTCAAGGGTTTGCAGTGAGTAACGTTTGCTTTTCCAAATTATCTCCCAGCACTTATAAAACACTCTCAGAAAGACTGTTAGAAAAAAGTTACGTTGATAAATGGGACATTTGGAAACTAATTTGCCCCACGGCAAAGCTGCAACTTTACACGAGAAAAGGAAGGGAATTTACTGGTGAAGACTTTGTAAAGCAGCTTTCAATCCACCTCATTATCTGCTCCTCTGTCCCATAATTCATCAGCTTCTCCATGGGGATCTTACAGGAGACAGTGTCACAAGCCTTTCTGAAGTCACAGTAGACAATATTTACTGATTTCCACTCATCTCCCAGGCCAGTCATTTCACTGTACAAGGTTATCAGGTTGGTCAAGCATGACTTCCCCTTGCTGAATCCGTGCTGACTCTTTGTTCTTCGTGTGCCTAAAAATGGTTTCCAGGATTAACTGCTCCATCCGTTTCCCAGGGATGGAGATGAGGCTGGGTGGCTCGTTGGTTCCTGCATCCTCTTTCTTGTCCTTCTTGAAGGCAGGAGTGACATTTGATTTCTTCCAGTCTTCAGGCACTTCTCCCAACCACCACAGTCGATCAAAGAATGTTGAGAGTGGCCTCACAAAGATATCTGCCAGTTCCCTCAGCACTTGTAGGTGGATTCCATCCAGGTCCATGGATTTACATAGATCCAGTTTGCTGAAGTATTCCTTGACATGATCCTTGTTCACCAAGGGTAAGTTTTCCTCGCTCCAGACTCTTCCAGATTTTCCCTGGCCTTCCTGCTATCACTCACAATGACAATATATATCCTTACAGAAGACTTTCCTGTTGTCTTTGACTCCCCTGGCCAGATTCAACTTCAGTGAGGCCTTGACTTTCCTAACCACACTTCTGCATGTTTCAACAGTATCTTTGTGTTCCCTCTGGGTTATTTTTGCCTGTTTCCACCCTCTTGGGTGCTCCCTCTTTGTGCCTGAGTTTTACCAGGCGATCCTTGTTCATGCCAGGCCTCCTGGCATTTTTAAGCTCATTGAGCTTCGAGGAGGTGATCCTTGAACATCATCAGCTCTCCCAGACACGAGGCTACTTCTGGTTGGCTGTACAAGCACCTAGAGATGTTTTCTGGATCATTGTCCTGACACCAGGCCAAAACTTTCAGGTTCATAGAGAAGGTGTTATTTAAGTGTCTTCAGTAAAATGTACTTCAGAAGTTGCATGTTTCTTAAACTTTTCCAAAGTCATAGCTACAGGAAAAGGAACATAGAAGTAAGATATTTTTTAATTACTTCCTACATTCAGCGTTTTGAAGGGAATGTCCTTGTGTTCTGATCTTTGCGATTCCAAAAGTAGATTTTTGGGAACAGATGAGATCAGAACAAGTTGACAGAGAAGCTGTGGCTGCCCCTGGATCCCTGGAAGTGTCCAAGGCCAGGATGGACGGAGCTTTTGGAGCAACCCAGAAGTTTGGGATTGGGATGACTCTTCTCCTCCCCACAGCTGTCACTAACGAGAAGTCTGGCTAGAAAGATCAGCTCCTCAAGGAACAGGAATATGGAACAATCATCCCAACAGTATAGTAGGGCCTTCCAGAGCAAAACTGAGGCAGTTTTCACATCAATATTCATAAATTTCAACAATTGTTACCCAAAGTTTATCTGAGAAGTTGGCAAATGAGCTAGTCCTTCATCCTTTAAAGAGGGACAGAAATTTGAAAGAAACGCACTCTCTTCCTACCTCCCACTGTGCCATCAAAGAGTCTGTAAAGTAAAAAAAGGGAAGATAATTGGGGAGGTTCGAAGAGTTTTGTAGTAATGTCTCTTTTTTTTCTGCTTTAAAAATAATAACCACAAATTGAGTTATCACAACAATTATTCTTAACTGCAATAAACATTGCAGTAGCACTTTATTAAAAATAGATTCCCATTATTATCGTTTTAAATCTCAGTAATAGCTTCAGCCAAGAAGCCTGTTGGGTTTTTTTCTTCTCTTTCCTCCTAATTATTGTGCTGGAGAAAAGAACAGCTATTAACTGGGAAATATTTTGATATTTCTGTGCTTCCCAAGTGCTATTTATGTATATTTTTTTTGTGGACAGACCTCTTATTGCATCGTCTGGGAAAGGCGTCCGTGCTTGGAAGAAATAATATCTGACCAGTGCTCGAACAGGAAATATCTAGAAAGTTTTCATCAGGTCTCTTGCCATCTGCAGAAACCTCCCTTCCACAGGGGTCCTGCAAAACTCAGGCCCCCAGTTGTGTTTTTCTCTTATGCTAATCAGCAGTAAAAAGAACCACTTCCAATATATGATATTAAGCATTAGCTTGACTTGGACCAGGCAGAAACCACTGATTTAACCTCTCCAGCTTTGCTGGAAGATCAAGTCCTTTCAGTATTTCAGGTGCCTTAAATTAGGATTCTTGACCCAATTTATGAATGTCTCACTGTTTTTACTAATCCTGTTGACATGAACAGCAAAGTCCTGATGTGTAGATAAGTATTAACCTACAGAATGCAAGCACTTCATTAAATAATGATTTACAGGGGTCCCTTAAAATACAGTCTGGATATCACCTGCAGTGCCTCACTGTTGTTTTAAACACCCAAGTCATGAAACAAATCTTCTTTTCCAGCATTCCAGTCCCTACAGATACAAATAAGCTGCTTGGCACAATAAGAGAAATAAGAGCCACGCAGTAATAGAAAGCACAGTGTTTTTCCAATGTCAGCCCTGTAACCTCAAATGTGAACTCTTTTGCACTGACCTATGAGTTCAGGGGTGCAGGAGTGATTTCCCTCTTCTATTTGATGCAGGCCAAGTGTGACCCAGTGATTGGAGTGTATTTAGAGACTTGCTTTCTATTGGAAAGCTGCTGACAGAGCTCTACAGGCTGAGGCTGTAACTGAATCCGATACAAATCCTGCCACTGGGGATTCACCAAAGGCTGGGACTCTTCCCAGCTCACCTTTAGCCTCCTTTTCCCATGCCTATTATATTATCCTGCATTGACTGAAAGTGCAGTTCCACAGTTCCACAATTTCCAGATCCAAAACTTGAGTTTCTTCAAGGCAGAGGAATCAATGTTTGACCTGGTTTTTTTTTTTTTTTTGGTCCAGAAATCCTGCAGTAAAGCATGTAAAGGCTAAGATATGGATTGTTTTCTTTTTTAGTTTTACACTTGCACTGCTTTCAAATACATTAGAATGGTTTTTTCCATTATATATATATCTATAATAGAAAATATAAGTATATGTGTATACACACACTATATTTAACATGTATATAGAACAAAGGAATCACCATCCTGACTCCACAATGAGAGACCAAGGTCCAGCTCTGAGAGAAGTACTTAAGGAGGCAAATCAAAATAGGCAGGTGCAAAAAACAGCAGGACAAGCAGAACAGTTGTTAAGTAGAGGGAAAAAAACCCACCTTCTTGCCTACATTTTTAACTGTAGTAAACACTCTTAATGTGCATGTTAACTTTTATGTGTACCTACTTACATTTATGTGACATATTCTGAATTTACTCCCCTGGATGAGCACCTCTAATGCTTCCATATTAAATTCTCCTGTGCCTGGAACACCTTCTTTTTACTTTCTGCTGCACTGCTGGAAAACTGGGAACATGTCACAAAGAGACAGACTGTGCCATTTGCTGCTTATCATAGAAATGGCACATCAGTGATGAGAGGAAATTGTCTTTATCTTGTCTCAGGTTTTATTTCTGTGGAGTATCAGGAGCTTTTTCTCCTTCAGCTGAGAAAAGCTGAATGTTCTGCAGGGATGAAAACCATTTAATTTGACATGACTAAACACTTGAAATCGTTAGCTTGCATTTTCATTCTGGTGTGTTTACAGGTGGGAAGGTTCACACTGCAAGTTTTTTAACCTTGCCAGCGCAATAAAAATGAGCTCAAAAAGGTTCAGATCAAAAGCTGAAATATCATTAGGTCAGAAAGGAAAACTATATCAATGTGAATCTTTAGTTTAAATAGGTTTTTTGGTTAAACATTCAAAGCAATTGTAACGTGGAAGTTCCAGTTTAGGTGGCATACAGGATGTCTGCAAGCTAAATTCAAGCCATTGACGGCACTTAGAACAGGTTGCCCAGAGAAGTTGTGGATTCCCCATCCCTGGAAGTGTTGAAGGACAGGGCTTGGAGCAACCTGCTCTAGTGGAAGATTGGGTGTTGTTTTTTTCTGCTTTGTGATAGACTAAAAGCTGCATGTTAAGGGAAACCCCCTCTCAAGAATGCCCATTTCCAATCTTTTGATTGCCAACAAAACCTTTCCTCTGAAAAGTGGTATTTTTTAAAATCTGACTTTAATTTTGTTTTGTTAAAGCTGATTATTGGCTTTATGTTTCTTTATATACATATATATATATATATAAGCTGCAGCTATTAAAGTAGACTACTCTTGTTTTCTGCAGATTTGGAGGCATTTGATCCAACTGTAGTTAGTGGAGAGTTTTCTGCCTAAAGCAGGGATTACATTTATCAGTATTTTTCAGCTACTTTCACGTCCTTACAGTCATAACTTCAGTGTTACATTTCTAAAACTACCAGCAAATGTCCCAAATTGAACCAAAGATGCTGCGTCCGCTTCAATTAAACACCAGATTTTCAGAGAGTCCAGTTAAGAGTCTCAGTCCTATAAAAAACTAGATTTTGCCTGCTCGGGCCATTTTAATTTCAAAAATGTCAAACAATTTCACCCTCACAGTGTTGAGACACAGTGTGTGTGATTTCTGGGGGGGCTTTCAGGCAGCCCAAGGTAACCAGCAGCGGTTGTTTCCTGCAGACACGAACCAATCTAGCCTTGCTTTAAGGTCCTTGTAGTCATTTACAGCCGCTCCTGATTTAAGTGGCTTCAGGCTCTGCTCATTTCCCCTGTGACAAGAGGGCCTGAATGTAATCTGAGATCTACAGGAGAACTGAGACTGTGACATCTGAAAACGGAAAGTAAATCTCACCTGCACGAAAGGTCACGCTCGTGCTATTTTTTGAAATTAAAGTAGGAAATCATATCGCCAGAGAAACCAACTTTTGTTTTAGCAGTACATTCTTCTGTAGTGATGACTGTAGTGATGGTCTTTGCCATCCGTGAAAGGGCTTCTTTATAGCCTCTAAATCCCAGCAGATGCGTTCCAGTATTGCTCACCTTTTTGTGTCCTTAATTTAGATGTGAGAACTTCTGATCCCGGTGGGTTAATTAACAAAAATGCCATGGTGCACCTCGTCAGCATCACTCCGGTGACTCAAACTGATGGACATGTGGAGATCCAGTGGCACCAGTTCACCCATTAATTCAGCAGAGCAGCAGGGCAGTGCTGATATTGGTTTCCTTGTTGCAGCCTGACCTCCCTGTGCCTGTTAGGAGAGTGTTTTGCTTATCTGTGTCCTTGGCATGCCCAGGTTCGTCCATGAATTCATGGGTATGGCCAGAGCCTGTTGAGGTCAACAGAGTTCTGATTTCATAAATATGCTTCAAACTCCTCACCCCTCCATCCCCTCTGCTGAAATCCAGCCTCTTAACTGGAATTAATCCCAGGAATAAGCCTGTGAGGGATGCCGGTTTCCATGGAGCCGTGATCGATGTAACCCTCGCCTGAAGTGCTGTATAATTGAACAGTTTCTGTTCGCTGCATCCAGGAGCAGCAAATGAGTTTTAAAACTCCAGCTTTGCTAACCAGGGTCACCTGAGCCAGGGCTCCAGCACAGTTTCCCGAGTTTTCCCAGCCAGTGGGCAGGAGAGTGCTGTCTCAGAGCCTCCTTAAAAATGCATGAGGCCGCTTGCGTGACAAGGCCGAGGCGGAAAAGCTGCGCTCGTGGACTTCACTTTTCTATCATCATTTCATTATTTATTGACAAATTTGCCGACTTTAGCTCTGGAGCGTGTATTGATTCACACAGCGAGGCCCCTTTTACATGTTTTTATAACTTGGACATCACATTAAATTGAAAAAAGCAGGGCATCAGTCCTGCAGGTGCCCAAGCTGCGTGAGGCTGAGCATCCACGTGGCAGATCCATAGGGCCTAAATCTGTCTGACCCCTGGAATTAATCAATTTTTCCTTCCTTACTCAGCTCCGTGGCAGAGAGGCCCTTAAAAACAGTCACTTCTCCTTGAAGTTACTTCTGAAAGGTGCAAAGCATCTGACAGATCTTCTGAAAGTGCAGCACTGAATTAAAGACCAAAGTGCTGCTGAGAGAAATCCAAACCAGAAACGTGCTTCAGTTCCCGTTCCGCCGAACCTTTCAGGAACAGGCAACAAAGTGATAATCGAGTCTCCTGCCATTCAGTCAGACAGATGCACGGACTGTTATGTTGAGGTAGTTCAGCTCTATATCCTCAGCTGAACCACAGCAGTTGTGCTCTTGCTTTAAGACACTTTGATCAAAGACTTTTTCTTGGAATCGGAAGGTTTAACTCTAAATGACAAAATGAATCACCCTTAAAAAAAGTTCCAACATTAGTTGGAATCCTCATTTTCAGTCACTTAAACCTAATCTCCAGTAAGTATAAATCAATTTATAGTCTTGCTGAAATCCATATAGCCACTGATTTATAGCAGCAGCAGCAAATTTGGCTCCTGAACTACAGTTTTACTGATATCCTGGTGTTTCTTAAGAGATAACTCCAAGGATTGCAGTAAACAGCAACTGTTGGGTTTATTTTTTTCTGTGAAACACAGCTGGTATTTTGAATATTTGTATGAAAATGCCACTTTTAGCAGACTGCAACGTGCAACATTTAACTAGGTGTTATAGATCTTCAAATTAACTGTGGAGGTGCAGTTTTCCTGGAGAAAAATGCCAGTTATAAAGCCCCCGCAGGGATGATGGGGAATTCTGATTTCTCCATCTAGCAGTGGGAAAATTGGCTATTTTTCTAACACTTTCCACCTGTTTCCAAATTTAGATGATCACAAACATAAACAGCATAAAGGTGGGGTGTTTTGCTGCCTGCAGAAACACAGCGAGAAGCCCAGGAGATGTGATGGTGTGACGGAGCCGTGAAGGGCAGGTTGGCCTTGTCCAACAGCAATCCATTCGGTCCGTTTAAAAGTGTCCCCCAAATGCTGAGCACTTCAGTCATTTTTCTTGGGCAGCTGAGCAGAGGTTGAAGCTACTCTGGGGAAGGGAAGACCCTGTGCCTGCTGTGGCAGCAGCTTTTTCACTAATGAGAAAGCTCTGCCCTGCCCTCTCCCCTGTTCCTTTTCCCTTCTGCTGCTCGGCTGCTCCTAAGACTGTAATTTAAGGGAGCGCTCAGACCTTTCACCATTTATTCTGGATCACCTCAGAGAATCGTTAAATCCACTTTTTTGTCTTGAAAAAGTGGGCTCAGAAGGAGTCTGTGAGCTCCTGAATGTGCTAATAATGGTGTGCTCCTGTTGACTGAGAGTGAGCTGAGGTTCCCATTCATTTGCCCCGTCAGTAATTTGCACGTGGAAAATTTCCCCTCCATTTCCATTACCGATCAATACTGGCCCTAGAGAGTGGAGCCCTGTCATTCAAAGCATCCTTTTTGCTGTTCACTTACAGCAGCATTTGCCAGGAAATGATAATTAGCAAGCAAAAAGCGTTGGGGCAGCAGTTCCACACTGAACAGATCCCGACATCAGCCGAGCAAGGAGGTGCAGGACTGATCCTCTTTGACCCTCTCTGCTTGGCTGAGCAGGACACAAGATCAAAGTAACCAGATAATTGGCTTTATTGCTCATTAAGTGTGTTTATACCTGGTGTTGCAGCGTGCTGGGAGCCTGCAGGGCTGACTCTCAGCCTGTTGGTGTGGGAATGGTTGCGGCGCAGTGCGGAACGCTCTGCCGGATCAGTGCAGGGTACACGGACAGGAGGTGGACAGAGAGGGAGCACCAGCAGGTTTCAAACACTGACAGCAGCAATTGTAAGGAATGTTATTGTGCTGCTATCAGTCTGGCTGCAGATCAAGCTGCTGCTGTCCAAGAAGGCTTTGCCTGCTCACTTTTAATGGCGTGTCAGGTTTTGATGTGACGAACACCTCTGAACATCGCTTATGCTCTTTTTTTTCATCAAACCTCTCACCTTGCCCTTGCAAACCCTCTTCTCTTTCCTTGCTTCTGATGCAAGTTTTTCTTATAGGCAGCCTTTGTGCTGAAGAACAGCCTGTGAGCAGCAGCAAAGGCTTCACTGCTTTAGTTGCTGTGCGACTGAGCTGGAAAAACCCACATAATTTTTTAATCCGCATAAACCAGGACTTAAAGCTGTTTGTCAGCAGCTCTGTCTCCTTTGCTTCCTTTCAAAGGAAAACACAATATCCCACCAGTGCTTCCCCTTCCAAACTCGAGGCAAGCCAAGAGATTCCCAACATAGTGGCATTCCAGCTTCACCAGCACCTGAACACTCCCAGCACTGCACAAGGTCATGCTCAGGTCCCAAATCCACAAAACTCCATCAGCACCTCCCCTGTGCCAACAGAGCTGTATGGATTCGGCTCTGGCATGATTTCTGGTCCCACGGGATCATTCCAGGGGGATCTCTAGGAGCTTTTTTTTACCCACTCGCCTATTGAAGTAAGATGTGTGAAAGCCCAACTCAACCTGTCTCATTCCTACCTTTGTTAAATAGAATATACTGTCATAGTCACCAGCCCTACTTTACAAAATTCTGGAAAATAACGCTTCAAACAGCACAGAATTTCCTTCTCATGGCAACCAAAACTTGAAAACCATCAGGCTGTGCTGGAGTGTTGTGAAGACAAATTGCTTTTGCTTTAGTGGAGGTTATGATTCATGAGAAAATGCACAGAGCAGTCTGTGATGATCTGTGTATTGAAAATAGCACAAATCCTTAGGTTTTTTTTGTTTGGTGTTTGTTTTGTTGTTTGTTTTTTTTTTCCTGGAGCAGGTGAAAGAAAAAAAAACATACAAAGTCTCTGGCATTTGAAAGAGGAATGAGGTAAATCTTTTGGGAGAAAGGAGTTTTAGTTCTGCAGACAAGACAGATATCTTGAAGAAAATCCAAGAAAAGTTGAGCAGTGATATTTTTCCCTCCATGTAGCCTGTCAAATTCATCCCAACCTTGCCCATGCCTGAAGCTGACCTCTAGAGTAAGGCTAAAAATATCTCGTTTTTTGCAATACTTGTTTTATATCAGCTTATCTGTACTGAAATAAAGGGAAGTGTTTATTGCCTTATGCTGCATTAACTCAGAAAAGACCCTCTTTTTGATAGAATATGTTGCTTATGGTAAATATCATAGTAAGTTATTTTTAGCCTTTGTTTACAAATATTTATTTGAGCCAACATTTTCTTAAATGTACTATACTAAATAATTCATTAGAGGGTTGGCACTCAGAAAAAAAACAGACTGAGGTAGCTCTGCCTTAAATTGCTGCATTCAGATTTCACTGGATGTTTATTATTTCTCTACAAACTCAGGGTTCTAATACAGCAAATTTCCCTTTTTAAAAGTCTCAGAATCACAAAAAGGTTGGGCTTGGAAGGGACCTCGGGAGATCATCCAGTCCAAACCCCATTTTTTTTTTCTTAAAATGCATCAGAAAACTATAGTTTTAGAATGTCTTTTGTACTAATTAAGCCAAAATGCATGAATTATTAAACATGCTCGTTTGCAGTGCTCATGCACTTGAAAGGTTTGCTTTCATTACTAATAAGGCACACACACAGCTGAAAAGAGGTAATTAGAGCATCAAAGGCAATGAACCATCCTGAAACTTCGTAATGCTTTCCCTGAAAAAAAAAAAACCACACCATTCAGCTGAATAGCAAGAAACCAAAAAAAAAAAAAAAAAAAAAAAAAAAAAAAAAAAAAAAAAAAAAAAAAAAAAAAAAAAGTCTCCACTGTTGTGTCCAGAGGATAAGAACCAAGGTTTTTCCAAGCAGCTCCAGAGGTACAGCAAGAAGCTTTTATTCTGCTCAAAAGTACCTTCAACATTGATGCCGGAATGGCAAAAGTGAACCCCTGCGGTTATGTTTCAAAGACTGTGTTTTCAAGTCAGAAACCCATTAGTTCTTATAAATCAAAGACTTTTTTTTTTTTTTTTAATCCTGTGAGGCCGTTTCAATCCAAGCAGAGAAGAAAAAGTCCCATTCTCAAAATTTCTCTTTTCTGCTGATTTTAATAATGTGCTTTGTTTTACGAGCGGTTGAAGGGAAAGACGCTTCTCGGGTATAAGAAGGAGCAGTGGGCACTTTTTATGACGGGGAAACGTGCACATCACCTCAAATAATGAGGGCTCTGTGTAAGCCACTCGCTTTGAGCACCCAGCTTTGGAGAGCAAGTCACACTCTGTGGCTTCTCATTACTGCAGTCCTGTTGGAACTTCACCCCCAGACATTCAGAAAATGACTGCATATTGTTTACACAGATTATTGACTGTGCTTTCTTATGTAGATTGAAGAAGGGGAGTAAAAAAAAAAAAAAAAATCTTTTTTACATAGCCTGAAGCTCCTAAATACACATGAGAAATGTCTAGACGGCAGCTTGAAAATGAACCTCCATCTCTGCAAGCTTCAACGCTCATATTTTATAGTCCACTCAAAGCTGTCGCTCTGAAGGAGTGGGGAATGTGTAAGACACGGGAGCAGCTCTCCAAGGTATCCACAGGGAACTGCCAGTGAGCCGTGCTCCGGCTGCTGCTCCGCTCCAGCTCCTTCCTGGAGAGTCAACCGGAAAGCAGAACACGCAGCAGGAAGAGGGAACGGGTGTGAAAGGACATGGCAGGTGTTAACAAGGCAGTGGGTGTTGTGCTGCCTGGCAGCAACTCGTCAAAAACGGTGTTGGGGGCGACAGACTGCTTTGGGAAAGGGCTGATTGTTGTGGGAAATAGAATCATGGAATGGGTTAGGTTGGAAGGGATGCTAAAGATCATCCAGTTCCACCCCCTGCCATGGGCAGGGACACCTTCCACCAGCCCAGGTTGCTCCAAGCCCCATCCAGCCTGGCCTTGGACACTTCCAGGGATCCAGGGGCAGCCACAGCTTCTCTGGGCAACCTGTGCCAGGGCATCACCACCCTCACAGCCAAGGATATCTTCCTAAAATCTAATCTAACACTACTCTCTTTCAGTTTAAACCCATTACTCCTTATCCTGTCACTCCATGTTCCTGTGAAAAGTCCCTCTCCAGCTCCCTTGTAGCCCCCTTGAGACACTGGAACAGCTTTTGAGGTTTCCCCAGAGCCTTCTCTTCTCCAGAACACCCTCAGCGCTCCCATCCTGCCTCCAGGACCAGACTCAACCTAGAGAATTTGTCCTCTTCTTCATGGGCTGAGGGATCCCAGTTTAGCACGGGATTGGTAGAGAAACCCCCTCTTCTGAGCCCAGCAGTCTCTGAGCATCCCTGACAAGGGGGAAGGTATTCCTTTGGCACTATAATTAGTCACAAAGTTTTCACACTGCTATTGCCGTGTCAGAGGTGCATTTTGCCGCCCACCTTCTCAGGGACCTGCCAGTAAAAACCCACACCTGAGGCAGCCAAAACAAGGCCCTCAACAACTTTGTCAGTGGGCAGAGACAGGTCCATGGGGCAGCATCACTCACTCCTCCACTCCTGCCTCTCTCTGGGGAGGAGCAGGGAGGAACAGAGCTCCTTGTTTAGGATACCAGGATGCTGCCCAAGATACAGCCCCAGGGAGCAAGTGATAGGAGCGTTTCTCATCCAGGCTGTCTCCTCCCTGCAGCCCAGAGGGAATGGTCTTGGGAGCAAACTGCATTTTGGAAGGACTTGGGCTGAAAGGGAATGCAAAAGGGAGGAACTGAGGAGCAGCGTGGGTGACCAGGGGATGGGGGCCTGGGTTCCAAGGGGACAGGGAAGGTTTTGAGCAGCACAGATGTACCCACAGTTCAATGCCTGTGAGTAACTGGAGTGATTTGGTGCCTCCCTACACCTGCCAGGCCATGTGTCCATGTCCTGCTGCACTTCACCCCAGCAGCAGATACGTTGCTGTCGCAGCTGAAATCGGTCTCATATGCACAACGTGTTTGACATGAAAGGTAATGTAGGAGAATAAGATAAATAAACCAATTGAAGTAAGCACAATTCACTTTTCAAGTGGCAATCAGTGGGCTTATAAGTATAAACCTCCCCTCTCTTTCCAACCCCGCCTAAATGTTGCCAAGGTGCATGTCAGCCTAATCTTGAGATACTCACATCTTACTCCACGGGGGTTAAAAAATGTGTGCCATGTGTCTATGTTGGAGATGGAGCCAGAATAAAGCATATGGTGCCAGACAGTGCTGGGGATTTCTACAGGAATAAACAGAGATTCTGTCCAAATGTAACTTCTCAGCAATTCTCTGCCTGTGACCTGAAATTACGGATCGAGCAGATGTTGTTGGTCTTTTAGGTAAGACTTGCAGTGCCTTGACTTCTGTGAGAAAGCAAAGGACCTGTTTTATTTTAGGTCATCAGACAGCTTTTACCTGGGTTAGGAAAAATGCAGCTGTTATGCACTGTTTTGTTATGAAGAAATGCTTTCCTGCTCTATTGTTTATGCCACTGGCACAGGTCAGCCTTAATTTCTGCTGCTGTAAATAGCTCACGCAGGCTCAGGTGCCAAGAGTCTCCGACTTTAAACATTCAGGACGCATCCCATCTGTAGATGAGACTGTGGGTTTGATGTCTGCCCAAAAAAAAAAAGAGAAGCTACACACCTGCAGAGGTCTGCAAAGAAGGGGCAATACTCTTCTTGAATGCTCCTGTAACTGCTTTTTTTTTTTTTTTCTACAAACGTGAGGTTTCACCATCAAATATTTTTAGAAGGGAATGTCATTATGTGCCTGATTACCTCTCATTTCCTTGAAGGAACATCATGAATACCTAACAGGCCCAGGAGTCGGGGGGAAATAACAAATAAGAGGTTTTCTTGGCAATACAGAACAGAAAGGAAGGCTGATGCGGGAGCTCGGGTGTCCCGGTGCATTTTGCTGCCACAAAAACAGCGGCACGTTGATGGTGACAGTGGTAAAAAAATCATTAGTGATTTAAATCCAGTGATGATGGTCAGCAGTTAAATGTGGGCATATTCAGGACAAGAATGTTTCTGAGTTATTCAGCAACCCCTTTAAGATTATGGCCTTAACCCTCTTGAGTCTGTTTTAAACATTTGAGTCATTCCACACAAGACTGGGGGCCAATAATTGTAACTGTGAAGGTTTCCATTTAAAATGGAAAACAAGAAATGGAAAATAAGAAATGGGAATATACTGAGCCTCCACAAAAAGGAAAACCAAGACCCTTTCTTTTAGGATTTTGAGAAAAAAAAATTCCTGGTCTTTTCAGTTTTATCTTCTTCCTGCCCTGAGTGCATGTGAAGCACGTCGCACTCCTCGCTGTTGTCATTCTGTCCTGGAAACAAATATTAATAGTGAATTCTTACGGATGTGCCCAAAAGGAGCGTGTTGATGCACGATTCTGGATGATCCTAGCATAGTGAATGGCTGAAAATCAACGTGCCAATCATAAATGCTGCAGTTGGGTTGATCCCAGATCCTCCACTGCAGTTGGCTCCCCTCGCCAAACGAGCGAAACGCAACCGTGTGCTTATAAAATAAAGGCTTATTTTTTTTCCCTTTTGCCTCCCCAGGTGATCTCATGCATTTGCCACCCTACCTTAGGATGGACTTTTTATTGAACCGTGGCGTGCAGGGCACGAGCAGAGACCTGGGTTTGGGCCAAGCCTGCCTGGAGCCCCAGAAAAGCCGGACCTTGAAGCGCCCCACCGTCCTGGAGCCGATCCCCATGGAGGCATCCTCCACGAGAGATGCTCAGTCATGGCAACCTGGTGCTGTGGCAACGTTACCTCAGCGAGAAGGAGCTGAGCTGGGACAGGCAGCGAAAATGAGCAGCTCCCAAGAATCCCTGCTGGACTCCCGGGGCCACTTGAAAGGAACCAACCCCTACGCAAAATCTTACACCCTGGTATAACGAAAAGAGCATGGCTGGACAGTGGCTGTAAATATTTACACTGAAAACAAACAAACAAAAAAACAAACAAATCCAATGAAAGCTACCTTTTTTTTATTGAATTCCAATATTTATAATTAAAGAAGAAGATTGCCAAAATATTTGACAAAAAAAAAATAATAATATGAACGACAGACAGTGCAAAGACTCTCTTGCTTTTTTTCTGTCTGAGTGTGAGCTTCATCTGACTGGACATCTGAATTTTTGGGTAAAAGAGTCCAGTTTTCTGATCTTCACAAGCGTTTGTGTTTTTACTGATTTTCTACGAAGTGCATGGAGACTTAACTAAAATATTTTAACTGGAAGTTCCATCAGACAAGATTTAAAAGGGAAAAAAAAAATCACAAAAAAAAAATCCACCCTATTTGTGAATTCAACAGGAACATTGATTTGGAAAAACAAAAAGTCTTTTGTCATGTTTGCACTTTTTTTTTTTTTTTAAATTAGAAAATGGGTCCTTGATTGTTCTCTTTTTTTTTTTGTTGTTAATTAGGATGAGTGATGTCAGTGGAGTGAGGAGATTGATTTGGGTTTTTTTTTTAACATTAATTTAATGAGACACTCTTTGCATTTTGTCTATGCGAAATAAAAGGGTCTTCTGCCTTTATTTGTGATGTCTGATTCCATTGCCTTTAGCTGGGCTTGTTTTTCCCAAGTGTAATAACCATGTCAGTGCCATACTCTGAACATCTTCTTGTGCCTCTGGGCAGAAAAGGGAAGCAGGGAAAAAAATTGGGATTCACTTACCCACCACCTTTTTTACTGCCATGGGGCGGAGAATGGGGGCAAGTCCTGAGTGCCCTGAACCAAACCCACCCAGGACTCTCAGCATGGGACTCACCTGACACCAAGAGGCTTTTGCTGGGCTTCAATATTTGCTGGATCAGAAGAAATGTGCTGATGTTGCTTTACTTACTCCTTATGAATGGATCTTGAGTCCATTTGGGAGCAGCTCTTACAGAAATGAGTTGCTTACGTAAAGACTGGGGAGGTGGGGGGGGAGGAAAAAAACCCAGCTTTTCCCATAATAGGAAAAATGGGATGAAAAAGTTATTCCAGGTCTAAGATCAACGTGCCTTTTTTCAGAGGGGAAAAAAAAAAAATCTTGTTACGTGGGAGCTGTCAGCTCCTATTACTTTGTTGCATCTTCTGGTTCCACGGGAAGTGATATTGCTTGTTTTATAGGAAGCATAAAAGATTGAACAGCACAGTCAGGGTTTTTAACTCAACAGCATCGGGAAGTGCCTCCCTGTGTGTGTGTCCTGGCCACCTTGGCATGCCCTGACCAGGAGAACAGGGAGAAGAGCACCCCAAATTAGTCCAGACACGCTGGCTGGAAGTATCAGGTGAGGTGTGGAAGCAGCAGAGCTTGGAATGTTCGGGAAGGACGGGAATGTCCCGTGCTTTCCCCCGTTGGTGACAGTGTGGGCACTGCTCCTGCAGACATTCCTGCCCCAGGAGCAGTTCAAGTAGTTGGAAAACAGAAAAGGGCAGCAATGTATAATTGTTTCATGGCTTTCATTAATGGGGTTGTGCTGCTGTAAGGGCAGTAAGTTAGCAAAGTGCTTGAAATGAATCAAGCTGCGTTTGCATCCTTAGCTCTGTCAAGCCCAAGTGCTAAAGTTTGGGAATTCCAACAGGAGAAGCCAAATGAGGACATCCCTGAGGTATGTACTTCTTCTGGAAATACAAAGGGGTGCTGAGATGTCACTCAGATAAGGAACCACTTCCCATCTAGGCTGTCTATTTGACTAATATGGTCATAAACTAGGTTAAAAAATTAAAAAAAAAAAAAAAAAGAAATACATCATAAAAATTAACCAACCCCCCCACAAACCCAACAACAAACTAAACCCCAACCTTTTGCCTCCATTAAAAAAAAAAATTATTCAAACAGAATGAAAAAAACTGTGTTATTGCTATGGTTTAGTTGGCATGGTGGTGGTTGGTCAAAGGTTGGACTTAATGATCCTGGAGGTCTTTTCCAACCTAAATGATCCTGTGATGATTACACGAAAAAAATATTCAGCCATTCATTTGCTTTGGTTTGTTGTGTGGTTTTGTTTTCCATAGGGAGAAATGTAGTTGATGAGAACCTGATTTAATCATGCAGAAAGAAATCTCTTTAAATATTTCCCATTGAAAAACTCCACAGAAAATGAAACTTTTATAGAAGATTTCAGTTCTTTTTGATTCCCTCAAAACTCTTTTCTGCTGTGCTCAGCTTGAGCTGGATGGGGCATCAGCACTGCATGTACAAATAAAAATTGATTTTCTCAGTAGCATTCAGGACTTTTGAGTCTCAGGCCAATTTTATATTCCATATTCCAAGCTTCCTTTTTGTCCTCTGTAAAAAGGTGAAAAGCTTTTGGGCAAAATCAAGGCTTGATAAACTTGCTCCCTTGGCTCTCGGCTGCCCTCAAGCACAGGGGTGGTTGGTCCTGTGGCTCCCCACCAAAACCTGCCTTCAGCAAGATACAAGGAGAAAATATTCCCATTTCAAACTGCTGGTGACTGCTGAGAGTGTAAATATTCCAGTATCTCCCCACATCTACCTTTGGGTGATGATCTGGAAAGTGCCAACCGTCCTTGGCTGAGTGAGGCTTCCCCCTCATCTGTATTCAACGGGCCTGGCAATATCCATCCTCCTTAAGAAAGTGAAGACGCCTTTGGGGGGGCCCATATTCAAAGAAATTCATTGCAAGGCTCCTGCTGCTTGAAATCAGAGTGGAACCAGGGCTGCTGCTTCACTCGGGGAGGCTGAGCCCTGCGGGGTTCCTGGCTCCGTGCCCCACATCCAGCCGGCTCTTCGGGATGTGTGACTGTAAACATGTGCACACCCCCCCCTGGCTGGGGGGGTTTATTGGCTTTTAATCTTCCAAACAGCACTGGAGCAGCAGAGCTGCATAAACATGTAACAGAAGCTTTAAGGAAGTGACTGTCCTCCCATCCAGGCAGGGTTTGGAGGTGAACCTCGGATCGGCGCAGCTGGGAACAGACAGATCCCTGCAGGACAGCAGGAAGTGTGCTGGTGTGTCTCTACCAGCACCACTGCAAACGTTTCCCTGTAAGAGAACCACCAAAATCCATGGATCCTGTATGCCTGCATCCTGGCATGGGGTATACTTAGAAACACAGGATCATTTAGGTTGGAAAAAACCTCCCAGGTCATCGAGTCCCCTCTGTGCCCCATCCCCACCTTGTCCCCCAGCCCGGAGCACTGAGTGCCATGGCCAGGCATTCCTTGGACATCTCCAGGGCTGGGCACTCCAAACCTCCCTGGGCAGCCCCTGCCAAGGCCTGACAACCCACTCAGTGGAGAAATTCTTCCTGACGTCCAATCTGACCCTCCCCTGGTGCTGATTTTTGCCGATTTCCTCTTGTCCTCTCTCAGGTTGCCTGGGAAAAGAGGCCAACCCACACCTGGCTAGAAACTCCTTCCAGGTGTTTGTAGAGAGCAATAAAGTCCCCCCTGAGGCTCCTTTTCTCCAGCTGCTCCTGGCCCTTCCCCAGCTCTGTTCCCTTCCCTGGATGCGCTCCAGCCCCTCAATGTCTCTCTTGCCCCGAGGGGTCCAGGACTGGACACAGCCCTGGAGGTGTGACCTCACCAGTGCCCAGAGGGACAGTCTCTGCCCTGGTCCTGCTGGCCACACTATTTTTGACACAGGCCAGGTGCCACTGGCCTTCTTGGCCACCTGGGCACATGGTGGACACACTAGTTCCCCCACTGCACCAAATGCCTGCTTGAAAACATTCATAGAGGTGAAAACAACAGTTGGCATCAGCGTGAGGTCTCAACAGAAAAGCCCTAAAGCACCAGAACATCACGGTATCAATGGGAGCACATCTTGCACAAAACTGTGACTCCGAGTCCCGAGGGTGAGAGGAGACTTTACTTCAAAAGAGGAATTTAAGAGATAAAGTTCTTCCCTGTCTTCTGGCTGCTAGAAATCAGAGCTCCTTAGAGAGACTCACTGCTTTTCACGTTATACTTTTCCTCATACCCCAACCTCAGCTAACCCTTTAATGACTCACAGATAGCAATTAACGCTCCCTTTTTGTCTCAAATGAGTTAGCAACTCCCTCACTCCTACCTTTTCTAAGAACGCTTTTATCCTTTATCCCATTAGTGTTTCATTTAAATTGTCTGATTAACGCAGTCGCGTTAAACTCAGTGCAGTCTTTCCCTCTCCTTGTTTTCAGGGTGGAACTTGCTTTTCCTACTCAGAACCACAGACGTTTCGACTGATTAAAAGCTTATCTTTTGGTCAGTTTTTTTTTTTCACCAGGTGAGCTCCGTAGAAATGGTACCACAGCTAAGAAAAGTTAGGAATTATAAACAAGGTGAGGTCTTGTTTTACCAAATAATGCAGCTGGGAAAAAAAAAAAAAAGCCTAGGCTGCCTTTTGGCACAAAAAGAATCCAGAGGAACTATGTACAATCAGCTTTCCCACTTTCCCAGGCAGCTGGGGGGATGCAGGTGGGCAATAAGTCTCTCCCCGATTCCTTGCATGAAGTAATTTGGGGTAAATATCTTCAGGCTTTGACACCCAACATCCTTTGCCAGCCCAGTCGGGGGTGGGGGGGGGTCTTGCTTGGTTGGGTTTAGGGTGTTTTTTGGGGGGGTGTCCCTTTTTTTATTCTGAAGATCTGAACAACAAAGAGGTGGGATTAGGGGGCAGCTGGAAAGACAAACTGCCAGCACACCTTTTTCCTGGGCAGGCTGGAAAACTCTCCCAGAGAAGGAAGTTTTATTTTAAAAGGAAGGAAAAGTAAAAAAGAAGAAGAAGGAAAAAAAAAAAAAAAAAAAGAAAGCATACAGCCCGTTCATAGTTTCAGTGCTAGTCAGGTTATTTTAGGTCACAGCAGTTGCTTAATGGGCTCTCTTGGTCGACTATGAAGCATTCCAGCAGGGAAAAGAGAGTGCTTTTCACCATTAATTTTCTCTGAGCTTGCCTGAGCCTCCCAAGGGAAACCTCCCCACCTCCCCAGAAGGAAAATGCCTCTGTAGGAAGTGCAGGAGCCCAGCACACTCCGCCAGCACTGCCAGGGGTCACGCAGTGCATTTCCCTCGAGGGGGTCTTGTAGTTTCTCAACTACCCCTCCTGTTTTCACAATGAATTTCATGCTCCTTTCTTTCAGCATTTCAGGGCAGAAGGTGCTAGCATTGACACGAAAGGGCTCTGTAACTATTTTCAGGGTTGGCAAGGACCCAGCAGGACTTCAGTACGGGACAGCCTTGCTCCCCACCCTGCAGCACCTTCCTCCCGGCTCTGCCCTCCCAGGTGAATGATTTTCCCCTTCACAGGCACCTGCTTTTGAGGCCAGATGGGGGATGAGGGGACAAGTGGCAGGGATCACTCTGAGTGGAGAGCCACAGTGAGAGGGGAGAGCATTCCTGCCTGTTGGAACAACCACCTGAGCATAAAATGAAGCCCTGTCTGTCTGCAAAGTGCTTGGCAGGAGGAAGGATGCTGCAGGTATTTGCTCTGATGCTGCTGGACACACACACACACACACACAGCCTTTCTAGCCAGAGATTTATTTTTTTAATTAATGGGAAATATATACCCATGAGAGATTACTAAAGCTCTGGGACTGAGTGTGAGAGAAACCAATTTCTCGGAGTACCCAAACTAAAAACTTGCTTTGAGATAAACTGGTGAAGTTACTGGTTTTACATTGAAACCTGCCAAGTTTTCACTCTCTCATCCTTTCAGAAAGCACAACCCACCCCCCACAGTTCAAACCTCTGGACTCCTATTTAATTGAAAGTGAGAAAGATAGAGGTGTTTCATAAAAGGATAGCACATAATGGTGAGAGAGCAGAGAAATCCACAACACAATGGGAAGAAAAGGTGGAAAACCTGAAGAAATGGTGTCATTACGGCTACTTGCCATCAGAGCTGCACTTGAGGTGCAAAGAAAAGGTGCAAAGATGTAGTTTAACTGAACGTGGGCAATGTTCCAAAATCACATTACTACATCTTTGCACCTTTTCTTTGCACCTGAAGTTTTTCCAGTAAGCCTTCTTTCAGGGCTGCAGTCCCAGGGGGGACAGAAAAATCACCTGGTACAGCAGTTTGACAGAGAAAGCAGTTGTGTCAGTGCTATTTGTAGTGCAGTGGAGGCCTTGGATGGAGTGGGGAGGGAAGGGAGCGCTGCAGCTGGGGCTTGGAAACAACAAGCACATATGGAAACATGGACTGTGATAAATTTTCCACTGGCTGTGCTTGATCCTGCAGATTTTCCCTAAAGAAAGCACTCTGGCTTCATGAACAGCTTGACAGTCCTCTCTCTTCCCATCCCCTTCCAGGTCTCATCCTTTCTTCCCCTCCCATCCTGCCCTCGATTTTCAGAGGATTTCAAGGCTGCAGAAACTCAGTGCAGCTGCCTCTGGGTCCAAGGGAACGTTTTCTTCCCTTCATCCCTTCTGGAAGTACCTCCAGCCTCCCCCAGTCCCTGTCAAGCTGAGCCCTTGCAGCCCTGGGGCAGCCACCACCCTGCTCCTGTAAAACCCGAAAAATGGGATCAGGGGCTCCCCTGTATCCCAGACAAGTCTCACTGCAGATCATTCACAAACATCCCAGAGCCTGGACATGGACAGCTCAGCTCTGATGGATAAGGCGGATAAGGGTCATTCCAGACGCTTGAAATGGATGCCTGCCTCGCCCAGAGCTGCAGCTCCCATTGTACTGGAGAGGATAAATAGGTTGGTGATATTAAAGACTCCCAGGTGGGGGCAGGTCTGCTGGAGCCTTTGCACACCAGGGTGATGTCCAGCTGTCACCCCATGCCTGTCTGGTGAGCCAGGGACTCTCAGGGAAGCGGGAGCTCACTGGGACTCTGCTGGATTTAAATAACATTATCCCAAAAGCACAGGGCAGGGACACTTCTGCTCGTGCAGAAAATCATTAGAGAGCTGAAAGGCTCTGCTCTGTACCAGATTCTTCACCTCCGTGTAATTGCTCCAACATTAGTAATAGTAAAATTATATGCTTCCATAAGGAAACTTAAATTAAATGCAACCTAAATCAATTTGAACTTTAAAACATGGAGCTCATACCACCTGTTCTTCCTAAAGAACAAATTATATCTAAGCCCCAAGGTCAGCAGCAAAGGGAAAGCTTAATTAAAGTTGATAACAGACTACATAATCACACCTGAACCTACATACAAATAGACGAAGAAGCACCAGAAGCCATTTATTTTATTCAGGTATCCTTGCCTGGGCTCTAATAAGATTTTCCTTTTAAAATGGCAGCAGCTTCAGCTGCATTTCATCTTCCAGGCACAGAAATGAATGGATACCTTGGCAAGCCGCTCTCCACCAACCACAAAAGGTGGTTCATTAGTCTCTGCTGCGTTGGGCCATAGCTCTTTGCACTCCTAATTAAATCCTCCTCTTTGAAGGTGAGCCCTTTCCAGCATCTGTGAGCAGAATCACCTCGGGCGGAGGAGCCAGAGCAATCGGGAACGCGGGATTGATGAGGTGCTGCTAAAAATAGCTGCGCAGTTTTCCTTGCCACTTCAAAGAGAGAGCTAAAACAAAACGCTGGAGAAGGGAGCGAGAGGCGCTCGTTTCGGGGCACGCTTTGTTCGAGGAAGGTTTGGGGTTGAGCAGCTGGAGACGAGTCGGTGGGACCACCCGGCTGGAGCACGCGGGGCGTTTTTGGGATATGGGCTGCTCTTCACGGCCCCGGGGCAGGGGAACGTCACAGCTGAACGTGGGTTTTCAGCCCAAACAGGGCGATGGGAATGGGTGGGATTGCGGGTTATTCCTGGCCAATCTGCCGTTCACTGTCCAGCTGCCGCCTGGACAATGAGTCGCTTATCCGTGCTTAGGGTGGGCAAGGCGTACCCACGGACACGCGTGCTCTTTGTCAGGACCGGCACGGAAATGATGATCATCACGACCCTTTCGCTGCGTTTGCACCTGGGGGAAGGACGCGGGGAAAGGCCCTGTAGCAGCAAGAAACCGCATCAATCAGCTCCTTTCAGCCACGTCGCTCCCCCCGGTGCTTTGTCTCAGCTGGGTGTGGGCACAGCTGAACTTTTTGTGGCCCATCCCCGTAGCCATCATTGCCCTATCCAGGAGACAATGTCTCCTGGTTATTTTTATAACTCGGTATTTCATTCTTTACTCCTCACAGCAAGGAGCTGAGCTCCTAAATGCATTCAGCACAAGATCGCAAGTCAGAGACTTTTAGAGACAGAAGCTCAGGGCAAGGTGAAGGGAGTGATTTACTCTGACTAGAAGAAAAGGAAAAGAATTGAAGTCTGAGAGTGCTAGAAAGTGCTCTGCATCAAACGTTAAAAGTATAGCAAGCCCATGATGTCCCTTTGCAGCTGTGAACCTGTTTTCAGACACACGAGCACACAGCAGGTCCCTGCGAGCTGTATCCAGTGCTGTCCCATCCCTTCCTCACATGGCAGAGCCAACTGCGACACCACATCCATTTCCATATGGAAACGGTCAGCGTTTGCCTCCTCAGGAACTTGCAGAAAGCTTCATGCCAAAGCTGGCAGTGCCAAGAAGAATATGTTTGGTCCAAAGATCACTGCCCCTAATTATGATTATGCTCATGAGGCTTGTTCCAGTGCCTGGTGATCAGGGAACTCACTGGAAAAGACCACTCAGCAGACCCAAAATTTTCATGGCAGTCTCTCGTTTTCAGCCACATCCAGCAGGAAAACAGCCTGGTCTCCTGCCAGTTCAATCAGCTGGCCCGAAATAAATGAGAGTTGTCTGAGTCTGAGGCAACAAACCATCTCCCAAATTCAACTTGGGCATCCCATGGCATCTGCCTGTTGGGAGCCTCTTTCTCCTGGACTGGGGAGGTTTAACAGAGGCTTGTGGGGATTCAGCTTCTAAGTGGGAGCTTTGAGAGTCTCCACCCTTTGGATGACCTTGGCAGCTTCCATCAGTTGCCAGGAAGCTGCCCAAGCCACCATCTGTAACAACAACGGGCTGCAAACAGAAAATAAACATTTGCATCTACAGTTTTGCAGGGTTTTTTTGTTATAAAATGAGGAAAGGCAAATTTCAGAATTTCCATTCTCCTGGCAAGCCACACATCTTCTTTCTCTGCCTTGGGAGGCAAATGAAAAGATTTCCAACACTCACATTCTCTGAGAACAGACAGTGGTTTTGGCCACATCCAGTGACAATCACATTGACATGTTTTCTCTGTGCTGCACTGTCTGGAAAGCAGAGCAGTCAGGACAAGGCTGGACAAGGGCTGGGGCTCAGCAGGGCTGTTGAAATTACCCATTACAGAGCCCAGGGTACAAACAACTTGCCTTGAGCCCAGTGAGGGCTCCCAAGCAGCACATTTTCAACTGAAAGAGGCTCGAAATTTTGTCATGCAAATTAGCAATTGCTCAAATGCCGGCTGAGCTATCAGCTGGTGCTGACACATTTGAACTTATCAGAGAGCTCAAGATCCGTGGACCTCAGGGCCTATCCCAGTCCCCGGGGCAACTTCCAAACACACCAACAGAAAGCACAGTTCCTGGAGGGAAATGGCACATTGTGTGCATGAGAATGAAACAATTTCCCAGACATGAGACCTGGAGCAGCCTTTACAGATCACTGAAGAAGATCAGCCTGGATCACATAAGAAGAAAGCAAGCCTTGCCTACTTACCCAGCAATATATTGACTTGTTTCTTGCATGGCTCCATAACAGAAACTCATCTGCAAAGCCTGCTCAATCCCAGTAAAACACACATCTAGGTTTGACAGGACAAAATTTGTCTCATTTTTACAGTCACTGAAGTGCCAAAGACTCCAGTAGGGGTTTATGACAAGAGAAGCAGGTGCGTAATAAAGGAGGTGAGTGCTCCACTTGGAGAGGAAAAATGGCAGGGACCGAGAGTGGAAATTCACCACCTTGGAAAAATTCACCACGACTCGAAATTCACCAAGTTTTGCCATGTAAACAAAGTTATGCATAGCTGATGCCTGTGCCAAGATGATGTTTGACAATACAGCTTCTATCTTTTGCGGTTTTTATTAAAATTGAAAACTTCTGCATTTAGTAACAGTGGCAGTGTCAAATATAATTGTGACCCTGACAGTGACATGATGTAGCCTCAAAGGTAGCAGAACATTAAAGTCAGACGTCTCTGAGCCTTTCATTTAATCTTATTTGCACTAAAAAGATGGGACACTCCCCCCTGAATAGGGTACAGCAACATTTCTAGTAATAAAGGCTCAGGAGCTGCAGAGCTCAAAGAGGGAAAACTGCTGGTATAGACTCTCATTGGCACTTTTACAGCAAGTTATCAAGGAGTGTGACTGAATAACTCACAAGTCTGAGTGTTTTATGGGCCCCCATAACACTGTCACAGAGGGGAAGGCTGCAGGGATCAGGTGGTTTCTTCAAGGTCATTCCATAGGCACAAGACTTAAACTTTCACTGTTTGTCTTGCAGGGCTTTGTTTTGCTCAACTGAATTTGGTGGCAGGTTTGGGTGGGAAGGGACCTTAAAGATCATCCAGTGCCACCCCCTGCCATGGGCAGGGACACCTTCCACTAGCCCAGGTTGCTCCAAGCCCCATCCAACCTGGCCTTGGACACTTCGAGGGATCCGTGGGCAGCCCCATTCTCTGGGCAGCCTGTGTCAGTAGTTGTTTAATAGATGAGGGAGAGGCTGTGGATGTTCATAAACTGGACTTTAATAAAGCCTTTGACACTGTCTCCCACAGAATTCTCCTGGAGAAACTGGTTGTCCATGGCTTGGGCTTGTGCACTGTTTGCCAGAGTAAATGGGAGAGACAAAGGGAAGTGCCAGGAGAGAAGGGGAATTAAGATGAGGGGAGGGGAAAATGAGAACGAGGAGCAAAAGGAAAAAGTCCACAGAAAAGGAAAAAGTCAAGGAGTCAGAGAGACAACTGACAGTGGCTCCATCTGCAGACCTGAGGAAGCCAGTTCCCCTCAGGAAGGGTGGATGTTCCCCCCACCATGTAAATTTTCTAGAGCTGGGCTGGAGTATCCTGATGTTCCCAGTGCCAGTTCTCAGAACCCTTCTAGTCTCACTGGCTGGCAGTGGCATGGTCTGGGCCAGAAGAGGAGCAAACAAGACATCTGTGCTCTCAGGTGTCCTGAAAAACCCCCCCCCAATTGTCCTCTGTGTTCTCCAGGTGACTCCGTGTCTGTGCTGCTTCCCTGGCCATCTCAGGGCACCAGTTTGGGTTATGCAGGGAGAAAATCAGAAGGGTCAAAGCCCAACTAGAAGTCAATTTGGCCAATGCAATAAAAGGAATAAGAATGTTACTATTCATATATTAGCATCCAAAGGAGAGCTAAAAAGGGGAAGCAGTGACAAAGGAAGAGGCTGAGGTGCTTAATGCAAGTCATGCTCGACCAACCTGATCTCCTTCTATGACAGGGTGACCTGCTCAGCGAAGGAGGGAGAGGCTGGGATGGTGTTTCCCTGGACTTTCATAAAGGCTTTGACTCCATTTCCCAAAGCATTCTCCTGGAGAAACTGGATGGTCATGGCTTGGACAGGTGGACTTTTCACTGAACAGAGAACTGGCTGGACATCCAGGCCCAGGGAGGGGTGGGGAATGGAGCAACATTCCCAGGGCTCAGCACTGGGAACAGTTCCTGTTAATATATCTTAGAGTCACCTCAGCTTTTCATACACAGAATGCCATGAATATTTTCCAGGTGTGACCACAATGGGAGGTCCCAAAGATCAGGTGAAATGTTGCCCTTCGTTTGCAGGCGTTTGCTGCTTCCTCTGCCCGTGACCCCGTGCAGAGAAACCCGGGAATGTTCGTGGAGCACTTGGACACTGCGGCAGAGGCCGTGAAGTGGGATTTGAATCAGCAGGTCTCCAAGGAGACAATGAATAATTTTATGTTCATTTCAGCCTCTGAAGGGTGAATTCTAAATAAAATACAGGTATTCTAAAGGAGAAATTTGCCCATTTATAAGGAGTGGGTTGGGGGAGGGGGGGATGTGGGATTGTGAAGTCAAAACCTGTGTCATAACACATTTCATCACAGAGGAGCAAGTACCATTAATACTGCAGGGGTATCTAATTCTGGCCTTTCTCGACTTCAGATGGTTGGCTTTGCAACCCAGTTATTTTTGATGTGCTTTACAGTGTGCAGAAACTTTCTGATGGTTTCCTAAGCAATGACCTTGCTCGGGAAGAGCATTTCTGTGACTTTCACATAACTTTTATAGCTGATGTTTTCAACCAGCAGGGTCCTCTTGGGTCCATTTCTAAATATATTCTGTCTGAAGAAGTGTCAATTTTATAAAAAAAAAAAGCAGTGAGGGATGTCATTTGCAGCTCAACATTACCCAGAGTGCTGGAAAATATCTGTTGAATCAATACATAGATTTATTAAATATATACATTTATTAAAGAAAAACACAAACTATCACAGCCACAACCACAGTAAAGTATGTTACTCTGGGGAAAAACTTGCAAAACTGACTTATTTACAAAAATTCAAATGTTACCTATACCTTTAGGAAAAGCCTGCTACTTATCCCTCTTTTTCTGCTACAGTGTTTACTCCATGATTTTTACAGGCATTATTTTCCTTATGCAGGTAATTTTTTATGCTGTCTGAATACATTCAGAACACATTCAGTGCATGAACATATTCAGAATATACTTAAGTAGGCTTTTGCTCCAAGACACCTTTATTCCAGCACTCTTCATTATCAAAGTAACAATCTCATATATACAGAAAGCACCCCCAGATTTTCACCAGGAGCACTGGCCACAGCAGAAGATTTCAGGTGTAACTTTAACTCTTCAAACAGCTGAGCAATCCCCTTGAACAAAAGAAGACCCGAAGGACAAACACAGATGTTTCTTTGACACGTGCAGCCAAAGCACCTTCCAGCTGCAAAGATGAATCTTTATTTATGGAGAGTGTCTATCCCTAAAAATCGACTGTTGGCTGGGTGGGCTGGGATGGGTTTTTCTGGGCACTCTGCTCCAGAGGTGATGGGTAGGACAGTGGTGCAAGCCTGTCCTGGTGGCACCCACGGGTGGGGGCACTCCAGGAGTGTCCTGGGTCAGGTCCTGCCCTGGGTCAGGTCCCACCACAGAGCACTGATGGTGAGGTCACTGCAGGCTGAAAACCCTGCTGCAGGCTGGGACAGCCACGGGTTTTTGAGCAGGGCTTTGGGGGATTTTTTTTTTTTTTTTAAATTTCTTTTTCAAATGCAAAAGCGTTTGAAAGGTTACAATCTCTGTGACATTTTCGTGTCTCTTTTCTTGCCGCTTGCGAACCGAGGCCAAAGTGTAATTCAAATAACTGCTCTCTGAAGTCCTCTGCTTTCTCTCCTTGGCTTCCTCCGGGAGCTGGGCACTGCTCGTGGGGCTGCTCATAAAATCTTTGGAATGCTGAGTTGGAGTTGGAGCCTGGTCAAGCCAGAGAGCATCTGTCAGATGGCAAAAAACAGCCCCTGATTGAGAGAGAAGAGCAGTAGGAGTATAAAAATAAGGATTTTAGGTACCATTTGACCGTGTGAGAGAATGTCCCATGAGGCTAATCCAAATTAACACAAATTTCCATTTTTTAGCAGACATTTAATAATTGTCATTACACTTTTTTGGGGGGGAGGGGAGGCAGGGGGGCTGTTCACAGCTTTTCTATCCCAAAGTTGACCTTCAAAGAAGCTACAGCTTCTGCAAGAAAGCTTTCACTAAACAGCTCCTGCAGAGAGAGATCCCTGCTTCCCTTCCTTGGGCCCCATAAAGTGGGAATTCATTCTACAGGCCACATCCCCAGCTAGGAAAACTGAACACCGTTCCTTTTTGCAGCTGAGAACATTATATTGATTTACACTACTAATAAAACTGGTCTTCTGGGTTTTTTTCTTTATTTTTGTTTTAGGGGATATGTCCACAGATGCAGAGACAGTTTAGTAGTTTTGCATCTTTGAGTATAACACACACACTTTAGGTTACAGGAACCTGTGTATGCACATACATTTAAATTAATGTATATTTGTATTATAACCAGAGTGTCTTCAGTTCAAACACAGGTATTAGGCCATATATTACTTTATACATGAAAATGATTGAGGTAAAGTGTGTGGGGAGTAACTTTTGTTAGACCGTGAGCTGGAAAAACAGGTGTGCTTTAAGGCAGATGAATTCTTTTTCAGGGCATTTTCAGGGCTCACTTGCCCAAAACTTGTCTTTTTTCCCCGTCTTTATGCCAGATAAACTAACAAATAATTGTATCCTTACCCCCAGACCTTGTTTCACTCTGTAGCCTCAGCCCATCATGGCTGTGACAGGACTGCTGAACACAAACTGCTGCTTTCTCAAAGCTTTCTCATGGACCACACCACAATGCCCAGGCCTGAAACAGCCCCCATTTCTTATCTCTGGGTTATTTTTATTTTTCTGGGTTGTTTGTCCTCCCACAGTCCCACAATGCACATCACACCTCCCCTGGTGAGTACATGGGACCTGAGATCTGCTGCTTTCCGTGGTGGCTGAGGAGAGAAGGATTAATTAAATCTGTCCATCAGCAGGTGAAAGGCTTCCCTTTTTTTATAATGGGAAGACACACAAGTAATCTCCTTTTCCATTTATCACCTCCTATATCCTGGCACAAGGCATGGAGGTGTCGTATTCCAGGAGTCAGAAGGAAAAGGGGAGAAGATGGGGGGGATTTTCTCCAGCAGTCAAGTTTGGAAGAGCACCTGGAAACAGCCCAGGAGCAATTCATCAGCTCTGCAAGATGAAGCTGAGAAGCTGAAGCCTTTTTCCTTCTCTAAGAGCCAGCTAAAAGTAAACCAGATTGTGCTGCAATGAATTATTAAAAGGAGTTCATTTAACATCATTGTGGTCTGGCTTAAGTACAGACAGGGCAAAGTGGTTTCCCAAATCTTATTGACTTCCCTAAGTGTCCTATTATAGAGGACAAAAATGTGAGCTTGTCAGCAAAAATATCTGCTGGAGAGAACCTGACACAAAGTAAAATGAGCTTGGGGTGAAGGTAAATAGTTAAATGGGACCACCTGGTGAGAAAGAAGAATTAAAAACTTGCAGTGATTTCTTTTTAAGTGGCTCCATGGTAGAGTTCATAGAATCATAAAAGGATTTGGGTTGGCAGGAACCATAAAGTTCATCTCTTTCCAACACCTTCCCCTAGATCAGGCCGCTCCAAATCCCATCCAACCTGACCTTGAACATTTCCAGGGATGGGGCAACTACCACCTCTCTGAGCAACCTGTTCCGCTGTTTCAACCCATCATCATAAAAAGTTTCTTCCTTATATCCAGTCTAAATCCTCAGCTTGTCCAGATCCCTCTGGATGCCATCCTGTCCCTCTGGTGTGACAACAGCGCCACTCACGTGGTGCAGAGCAGCTGGAAACCATCAGGCACGCCGCTCACAGGTTTCAGGATAAATACGTTCAATAAAAAAAAAAAGACCAGGGATTTTGTTTTATCAAATTTTTTCAGTTGAAAACTAAAGGAAACACCAATGTACACTTGTTGTCTTTACATAACAAACTAAAAAGACAATATCTGTAAATATGAGAAGACTGCAAAGACAGCAGAGCTTCCCATGCCAGTTTTGCAAACATTGCACCGATTCTTCTCAGTTCTTCCAGCAGAATTTTTATTTTCTCCAATTGTCCCTCTGTGCTGTGCTGTGTAATTCCATTTCTCACAGCCTTATTAGCTTTGCCAGCAAGGCTTTTAAATTCTAGTTTTTGCAACCACGAGTCCCAGTCACCAGCAAAAGGAGGGGATGTTAAAACCCAGGCTAAGAAGCTCAGTCTCCAAGGCAAAGCTCCCATCAATTCAGTATGGCCAGTACTGTTTGTAATGGGTCTCACATAAAAATGTGTGTCTAACACACACTCTTAAGTGCTTTAATAAATGGATAATGATGTAGAAAGGCTTTAGGGCTCCTCTTCGCTTTCCCTTCCTCCTTGTGTTCCTTAATATATGACAGCAAATAATAGCTATCTCTAAGACAATTAATTAGAGAGATAAACAATCTGTAAATATACTGTAGAGCTGGGCTGTTAAATACACAAAATTTAAAAACACAGTCCCTGAAGACAGTTCCAATCTGTTTTGCTTTACTGCTGCTTTTAGGAAATAAGTAAAATAT
>NW_020956382.1:288735-291729 GCF_003031625.1 Empidonax traillii
TCCTTAATATATGACAGCAAATAATAGCTATCTCTAAGACAATTAATTAGAGAGATAAACAATCTGTAAATATACTGTAGAGCTGGGCTGTTAAATACACAAAATTTAAAAACACAGTCCCTGAAGACAGTTCCAATCTGTTTTGCTTTACTGCTGCTTTTAGGAAATAAGTAAAATATGCAAAGAACCATACTCAGCTCACAGCTCACTAAAGATTTAAAAGGCTCTGTCAAAAATTATCACCACAAACATTTGTTAAATTTTTTTTTTCCCTTCTAATTTCCAGTGGGACAGACCAAAAAATTTTCTGTGGAAAAATGTCACATCTTTCATGTGAACTGTTGATTTCAGAAAGCCTAATCCGGGGAAAGGTGCTGGGTCTACATGAATCACGACACTTCTGAGGGAGAAGAGCTGCTGAAAATCTCTATTTTCATCTCTTTTTGTCCTCATTTTTCTTCCCACTTTAACACAAATAGTGGGATCTGTGGTGACAACTCTGGCCCTCTGGGCTCAAGAGAGACCCCACCTGAAGAGCTGCTCCAGCCCTGGGAACAGCACAGGGAGCACATGGAGCTGCTGGAGAGAGGCCACAGGAGGCACCAAGAGGATCCCAGGGCTGGCACAGCTGGGATTGTTCAGCTGGACAAGAGAAGCTTTGGGGTGACCTGAGTGTGGCCTTGCAGGGCCTGAAGGGGCTCCAAGAAAGATGGAGAGAGACTATTTCCAAGGGATGGAGTGACAGGATAAGGGGCAATGGCTTCACACTGCCAGAGGGCAGGGTTAGATGGGATATTGGGAAGGAATTCTTGGCTGTGAGAGTGGTGAGGCTCTGGCACAGGTTGCCCAGAGAACCAGTGGAACAATGGAAGGGGAGGGGAGATTGTCCGTTGTCCTGTGCTTGTCCATTGCCGTCATCCTTTCCTGCAAAAAGAGAGGGAGAGGAAGAGGGAGCCTCTCCTGGGGAGCAGCTGGGATGGGCTGAGCTCTGCACTCCCACCCGTGGGGCAGGGCAAGGTCTGGGATGTCACAAAGGTCTCTGGGCTCCCCCATGTCCCTCACTTGGATGACCCTTGTGTGTCCCTCCCAGCTCAGGATATTCTGTGATTCCCTGATTGTTTCTGTTCCCAACACCCGCTTTGCTCCTGACATGGACCAGGAACAGACGAGCAGGATTGGAAAACTCGGCATCTTTTCTGAGCAGGTTGTGCCGACCCAGCCATGAGGGAAAGGGAGCACCGAGAGTCGTAAATGGTTGTGGTGGGAAGGAGCGACGAGAGTCAGAGAGTCCACAAACAACCAGAATTGTTTATAAACATGAATTAACTTTTATTAATCGATTTTAGATATATATTAATAAATGTATTGCATATATTTAAAATTCATTGTTATACATTCTATATTATTATATACTACATTTATCTAGTATATTCAGTACATAAAATTTAATTAAATTTATTAAAAGATAAAAGAAAGAGAAAGAAAGAAAAATAAAAAAGAAAAAAAAAGAAAAAAGAAAAAGGAAAAAAGAAAAATAAAGAAAAAAAGAAAAAATAAAATAATGAAAAAAGAAAAAAAAGAAAGAGAAAAAAGAAAAAGGAAAAAAGGAAAAAGAAAAAAGAAAAAGAAAAAAGAAAAAAGAAAAAAGAAAACAGAAAAAAGAAAAAAGAAAAAAAGAAAAAAGAAGAAAAAGGAAAAAGAAAAAAGAAAAAAGAAACAAGAAACAAGAAAAAAAGAAAAAAACAAGAAAAAAAGAAAAAAGAAAAAGAGGGAGAGGAAGAGGGAGCTGCTCCTGGGGAGCAGCTGGGATGGGCTGAGCTCTGCACTCCCACCCGTGGGGCAGGGCGGGGTCTGGGATGTCACAAAAGTCTCTGGGCTCCCCCATGTCCCTCACTTGGATGACCCTTGTGTTTTCTTCCCAACTTAGGATATTCTGTGATTCCCTGATTATTTCTGTTCCCAACACCCGCTTTGCTCCTGACATGGACAAGGAAAAAGAAAAAAAAAGAAAAAAGAAAAAAGAAAAAAAGAAAAAAGGAAAAAAAGAAAAAAGAAAAAAGAAAAAGGAAAAAAAGAAAAAAGAAAAAAGAAAGAAAGAAAGAAAGAAAGAAAGGAAAGAAAGAAAGAAAGAAAGAAAGAAAGAAAGAAAGAAAGAAAGAAAGAAAGAAAGAAAGAAAGAAAGGAAAGAAAGAAAGAAAGAAAGAAAGAAAGAAAGAAAGAAAGAAAGAAAGAAAGAAAGAGGGAGGGAGGGAGGGAGGGAGGGAGGGAGGGAAGGAGGTAGAAAAAAATACTTACCGGGTGGCAGTGTTGCCAGCATCGACCCACATGGTGGGATGATTAATCTTGGTTCCAGCGTCAATCCACATGATGGGATGGCTAATCCTCATCCCAGCATCGATTCCACAGGATGGGATGGTTAATCCTTGTCCCAACGTTGGGATGTTAATCCTGGTTCCAATGTTGATCCATATCCAAATGATGGGATGGTTAATCCTCATTCCAACGTTGATCCATAGGATGGGATAGTTAATCCTTGTCCCAGCGTCGATCCATATCCAGTTGCTTGGATGTTAATCCTGGTTCCAGCATCGATCCACAGGATGGGGGATGGTTAATCCATGTCCCAACATCGATCCACATGGGATAATTAATCCATGTCCCAACGTCGATCCAGATGATGGGATGGTTAATCCATGTCCCAGTGTCCATCCAGATGCTGGGATGTTAATCCCTGTCCCAGCGTGGATCCAGCTGGGTCACTCTGGCCCATGGGCACTCCAGGATCCTGGGGGTTCTTTCCCCATCCTGAGGAAGCCTGAGGTCCATCCGCGGGAGGCGGAGGAAGCAGAGGAGGCCTGGGTGGCTTCTCCTCATCCATGTCCGTTGTCCTGTTCCTGTCCATCGCTGTCGTCCTTTCCTGCGGGGGCAACTGAAGGAGGGAGGGAGGGAGGGAAGGAGAGGGAGAGGGAGAGGGAGAGGGAGAGGGAGAGGGAG
>NW_020956383.1:0-114381 GCF_003031625.1 Empidonax traillii
GCTTATGGTTGGTGTTTGTATCTCTGCAGTGCCTGCTGGGTCTTGTTGGTCAAGATATTGGACATGCAGTAGGTGACTGCTCTGAAGTGACTGAGCTCATCCTTTGTGCTGTATGAATATTTTCTAGCATCTGTAAAATGTAAATATTTCCGTCAGTAGTGTGTCTCAGAACATGAATGGGAAAACACCACATCAAGTGGGTAATGCACCAGTGAATTCAGGTCACTTTTTGTAGAGGATAATTGCAGAAATTGAGGAATTGGTGTCACTTGAGTAAGTTAGAATGAGGCTTTTTAAAATTATTGCTGTGGTCAGTAACCTGCTCTGGATTTTCAGCAATTTTCAGGATCATCTGTTAGGTGAGTTTTTTTAATTGATGAATTTATTAACTTAAAAACTATGTTAATAAATTATAGTGTCTTACTGTTTATCATCACCTCACTTTTAAGTCCAGAGGATTAGGATGAAAAAGGGAAATAAGCACAGAACTTGTCAAAAAGTGTTTGCAAATTTATGTGAATTAGTAAAGTACTCTTATAAATTAAAAATACTTTATAATCATGTATTGTACTTTATGATACTTATATATATATATTATATACTTTAAAATAAAAGTACTTATAAATAGAAGTATAAGCCTATCATTATTAAGTTGTAGGGCAAGGTAAACAAGGATGGCTAAGTACTTGTTTGCTGGTATCTGATTTTAAAATTCCATAAACATAAACAGAACAAATGCACTTGCAGCGGTTTCAAACTACAGATTTAAAATAACATGCATATGTTTTAGAAATCTCTTCTAGTCTGTTGTACTTTTCATATATGTGCATTGCAGTGATGACTGTGGTGTTTAAAGGGTAGATGTACATTTCATAATGATTTAAAATGGTGTTTTATTTTTAGATTTAAAAAAAAAAAGGAGTAAAAATAGCATACAGTCATCTTGACTCTATTTAAAGCCGTCTCAGTTATGGCAGTTGTGTTTGCTGACAGTTCCACAAGAAAAACCTCTTTCTGAGGGGCAAGTGAGTTACAGAAAATCTGCATGTGGAGTAAAGTCTGCTTAAGGCTGGTTTATGAGCCAGTAATGGCTCTCAAATGAGCCTACATTTTAGAGAAATTAAACCCAGAAGAGATAATTACATCATTCAGTCTGATTTACTGTGTATTACAGGCCACTCAGTGTTGTCCAAATTTCACCTTGCCAGAATATTCCTGCTCTCGGAAAATGAAAATGTGACCATTGTCAGAGAGCAGCAGCAGACTGAATTGTAATTATGGTCTTATGGCAGAGGAGGAATTGCTCCAAGTACATCTCGAGGCAGTGAAGGAGGGAAGAGGGATGACCATGCAGACCCTAATGCTAGACTTTATGGGGCTGCCATAACCATCTGGCACTTCCTGAAGTGATTTCCACTGTTTCCGCTTCAGAAATGTTTGACCAAAAAAACCCACCAAACACTAAGCAAATCTCCCATTTTCTCTGGGACCTTTCTGTGTTGGGTGTCTGCATATATGACCAGATGCTTGCTGGTTAATGAAAAACCCAGCATGACGGCCATAAAGTAAATGACCCCTCACTTTTTCTGCTGGCCGTGAGATTGCATATGATCTGTATCAAGACAACCACACCAGAGAAAGCCCTCTCTGTAAGTGCAGCTGTGCTAGCAAAATTGTGCTTTTGTTGGTAATGTTTATTTACCAACAGAGTTTCCCCGGGGGCAGGATAGGCTGTGTTGACAAGAGCATGGCTTTGCTGGTGTCATGTCTTCCACAGCAGGAATACTTTGTTGTATTTTTGAGGTTTTTTTTCTGGCAAAGACTTGTGATGGGAATGTGGTCACAGATAAAAGTGCATGCCCTTTGTCCTTGGAAGCTGCAATCCTCTTCTGCGTGCAGCTAAAGCCAGCTCAGCAGCTCGAGCGCTGCCAGCAAACAAGTGCTTATCTGACACCATATAAGGCTGTAGTTGAGGAGGAAAATGATGAAAAACATTCCACAATAAACTTAGACTGGCAGATTAAATATGGCACAGAAAAGCTTAGATGCAGATTAATTTTTTTTCTTATTTAATTTAACTCTGACAGTATTTACCCCCAAAATAAGTTTTTACAGTTAATTAGAAAAAAGTGGCTTGAGTATATAGATATGCTAAACAATCCTGTCCCAGAATAATAGCCTTTAGGATATTGGTGCACACAGGTTTGGTTTATTGTTTGGGTTTTTTTGTTCTGTTGGGTTTTGTTTGGTTGGTTGTTTTTTCTTTCTTGGATTTACTACTGTTAAAAGCAGGATACAAGATTGTGGGAGTGTTGGGAGGTGTTTGGAGATATGGTGGGGAACTGGATATCACAGAGAAGAGGATATTGAAGAGGAATTATGTTTGTGAAGATGGGTTTGTATCGGAGTTTTAACAAGACGTGAGATGCAGTGAAGTGCTTAAAAAAAATAAATACAATGCTGCAGGAGAGAGGCAGGCTCCTCTTTTCCTTAGTGTACTACTTGCATCTTTGCTATCCTCCTGTCCTCTAATCTTTATAATATAATTGCCTACTGAGTTAGTGCAGTATGTTAGATTATAGGTGTGGTCCAACTCCAGTACCCATTAGTGGCCTAAATCTAATTTCCAAACTGTTCCCTGCTTGGTGGCCTTGCTTTTGTCAATTCCCGTCTTCTGCAGACATCCCTTTCCCCAAACCATCAGCAGCTGAGAGGATTGTGAGTTGACAGGAGAGGTAGTGCGGCTTTAGCCTCAGTTGCTTCCTTCAGGAGGAGCTGGAAGCACCCCCTATGTTATATTTACCCCCACATAAAACCAGCTGGACCTCACTGAACTAAATGGTAGGAGATTTATTAGCATTATGCAAAGATGTTGGGAGTTTTCTGCAATGTACTTAAGTATCTAGTAGTCTTTATGTCTTAGGGCATTGCAGTACCATCTGTCAGAGTTCATTCAGTGTAGTTCCCTAGCTGAATTTTTTGGTCTAACATTATGCCTTTCTTGTAGTAGCCATTCTTTTGTGGTGCACTGCAAAACCAGCCAGGCATTGTGGACGTGTGTTGTGGAGGATCTGGTTTCCAGGTGAGCCGGGTCAGCTGGCAGGTGACTCATGATGCACAGAGCACTCGTGCCGTGGGGTGGCACGTATGTGAAACCTGAAGTATAGATGGGAAAGAAGTGCACATCATTTTATGGAGAAGGATTAATAAGATTTTCAGGAAAGAGGTTAAGCTTGAGGTCATTTCCTTCCTCTTGTTATGCTTTTGAATCCCTGCCAGTGAGATGGGTGAAAGGATTTATTTTTGTCTTTGAATGCTTTGAATTTCAATGATGCCTTTACTTTGAATACACAGAAGTGGAATTCCACTTTATTCCTGCCATTGTACTGTGTCATACGTCTGAAGAAATTACTTGTATTTTTTTTTCCAATATCTTTGTGTCTTGCATTCTAGTTAACTAATCCTTTGAGCTGCTGATGTCCCTTGTAATATCACATTGTGTGAGGGCATATAGAGATGCCCTGATCCCCATCTTGAACTGTTATTGTACATAGAGAAGGAAACAAGATGTAGTAGTATAATTTTTGGGGAAAAAAAAAAAAAAAAAAAAAAAGAAATAGTCTATCTTATGGCTAGTGTCAAAATAAAAGGTGTGTATAAAAATGGGAGCAAGAATTTTCCCTATTAATTTAAAATTCAGTAGCAGAAAGGTTTCATGGTTTAGGGTTTGAATGGGGTGTATGGTATGGCCTTTATGCTCTGCTCCTGCAGCTGAAGCAGGAGAGAAGTGCTAGAGAAGTTAGTTTTATTCCTGACCATCCTGTCAGTCACAAGTAGAAAAATTAATAATTGCTCTTGCTGTGTAAAGTAATAGAGTGCAATACAAGTCAGCAACGTATTTGTGGTATATAGCGGGTCATGAGGGGCACATGAGATGCTTCTTGCCCACAGCTCAGGGGCAGTAAGTGAAGGTATGTGAACCTTAAATTTGATTGATGATGATCCTTCACTGCTAATATAGCAGGACTGTGTAACCAGAAGAGCAAGATTTGTGTTCAGTTTGGAGTTCTGTGTTGCCCTGCACCCTCTGGCAGTGCACAGTTACCTTCAGGAAGAGCCACAACAGCTGCTTCTCTCCTATGTGAGGCTGTAAGAGCATCTGTTGTACCGTTCTTTGCCTCTTTTCTGCTCTTGATTTTCTCAGCTGAAGATCTGTGTCTTATATTTTCATTACCTTCCAAGTTTTCCATGTTATGAAGAGTAAAGACAACCGTGATAGCATATAGTAGGATCCAGTAGCTGCTTAGGCAGCTTTTAAGACTGTTCAATAATTTTGTTCCCAACTCTTTTTGGGGTTGCTGTTGGCATTCAAGGGAGAACAGTTTCCAACCATTGAATGCACGTCAGTGTGTTAATTTTCTCTTACATTAGTCCAGTTCTGGTGTTATTTCCCCCTCTGTCCTTTAAAAATACAATCCTAGAGGTTCTCATGAAAATGTAAAGCAATGCAGTAGCTTTCAGTTCTTCATTAGCAAAGAGTCCATCTTAATTTCTTTGACTGGAACCATTTGGAAATTTTCAAGCCAAGCAAGAGCAGATGCTTCTGGAAGAGGTGGAGGCTTTTTCCCCCACCCCCAGTGGGTTTTGTTGGTGTTTTGGTTTGTTTGGTTGGTTTGGTTCTTGTTTGTTTGTTTTTGTTTTATTTTTGTTTTGTTTGCTTTTTGTAATCCGAGTATTGCTGGAAAACCAAGATTTGGGTGCTGTTCAAGCGTGCAATTTCATGAAATGTGTGCTGCAAAAAGCTCAATCTGCAAACCATGGACCAGATACCCCTTTAAGTACCCTTTTTGTTCATGCAGTACTGGGGCTGCTTTGGCTCGGTTTGGGTTTTTGCCGAAAGTTGGAGTAGTTGTAGGTCAGCTGCCACATCTGCCAGGAGACCTGTGAGCAGTCAGAGCATCTGGCAGAATCGAGTCTTGTCCAAGCCTCTGTGCTGAGGTGGCATTTACCAACCTGAAAGAGGAGAGGTAGTAACAAAAGCTCTCTGCCACCTGCCCACCCTCCTTCTCAGGAGTACCCTGTGCAGAGTTACCCTGGGTTAAAGGCAGCTCCATCCCAGCCAAATGTCATGGAGCAGTCTCGTCTTCTCTGAAATAACTGGATTTGGGGGGAAGTCATGCGGGAGAGCAAAATCCTGTGTAAACAAAAGCCAGCACTTCCAGTGAGCTCCTGCTGTGCTCGTTGCTGTGGCTGCCTTGCCGTCATTTCTAGGATTTAACCATCCTCCTGTTTACATCAGCCCGCCCCATGCTGCGGGGCTGTGGCTGTGCTTAGGAATCCTCCCATGGACAAGGCAAGGAAGGAAGTGGAGGGAGGATGGGGCTTCGGCATCCTGTACCCTTCAGAGGGGAGTGGCTGCAAATAGCTGAGCTTGAAGGACGTAATACCTTATATGTTTTAGCACGGGCTGTTTGAACCTAGATAAACCCTTGATTAAAGGAGAAGAGGCAGACGATGGTGTGTAACCGCTAGAAACTACTGCAGAGTTTGAGAACATCTTTCTGAAACCCTTTCCTTCAAATGACAAGAGGAAGGGAGAGGACAGACGTGCCTCGTGGAGCTGAGATTATGCAACAGTGCTAATACAGAGCTAAAGCCTCCAAACTTGAGCTGCACAGGCTGGCTGCAGAAGGCAACTTCTGTAGAAGATACCGTTTGTGATTGGGAACAAGGATGCTTTTTTCAGTATCCATCCTGTAAAACGTTATTGTTTTTTATTCTTCAGTTTGTTAATTGGGCTCTGATGGAGGAATGCAGTTTAAGATCCACAGGCATCCTTTGGAACGACCAGGTAAGGCTAGAAGGTACAGCTGAGTGTTGATCTTTAATTTCAGCAATGTACTGTGTAGACTGGTGCTATCTTTCATGAGAAATACTCTGGCACCAGATAACCTGTGAACTGTTCACAGACTGAGATGGGGGATTCTGAAAATCACAGAACATAAGCTTTGGCGTAGTGGGCTGTCTGTGTGGTAATAACTGATCTGTAGATTATTTTAAAGGGGTTGACGTAATGTGATTTATTATAGTAATTGCTTGCATTGGAAACCCTGTCTTGAACTTGTTTATTTATTTACTGGCTTTCTAGAAAAGGAGTGAGGCCTCAGGTGATAAAATTTGTCTTCTCCTTAAAATGTGTCCTAATTCAGTTTTCAATTGATTTCAAGCATATTTTGGGTATAAGGAAGAAATGTATTTAGTTCATTATTTCGGTAAACACTCTGCTACTTCTTTAATGATTACCCATAGATTTTTATTTTTAGTATTTCTAGAATTAAAATTATCAGAGGTTATGAAAGCGAAAATGTTGCGCAAAAGTTAGTGTTACAAACTTTCTCGGTTGCTCAAAATCCACAGTAAGTATTCTTTGGAATGTTCTTGCTAGTCTTACATTTTGGTGACAGTCTGTTTTACTGCTTAGAAGTCTATGCTCACACCAAAAAGCAGAGTGCAGTTACTGGCACTGGGATTGAAGTTTTGGAAGCAACGCAGTAAAATGCATGTAAATTTCTTGTTTTATATCAAAAATGCCATCCTGGAAATTTCCTGATGATTGGCTCAAAATTAAGTTCAGAAATATCCTCTGATGCAGATTACCCAAAAACCTGTTACTTTTAAAGACCAAGTGAAATGGCGGAGTAAAATAGGTGGAGGATGGCTGTCCTTGATACCACGTTTATAAGAGGAACTCATGGCAAATCCATGAATGTCAGCCTGAGATGGAACCAGACGTAGCCTTACTGTCTACCAGCCTTCCAGCTCCGCTGATACACGCTGTAAGAGAACACCTGACAAGAGAAATAACATTAGACTGATGCTTTGAAAGCTTCCCTGGGCTGAGTACAACCTCCCCCTCCTTAATAACTGGTTGTGTTTCTTGCATCATCTTCAGTGCTCAAGAATTTATTGAAATTAAACTAAAATGCTAAAGAAGCCAGCATTTTGACGATCCATACTTAATTTAAATTTTTAAATCAAGACTGAACAGTACAAATACCTCAAAAGATTTTGTGTAAAGCGTTTCCCTGAAAGGGATGAAAAAATGGAGGTTGGCATGTAAGTCCCAAATAAGGATAACAGAATTATGCAGGGGCACAATGATGTTACCAACGTGATTGATCTTTCCTGAGCTGAACTGCATGGATTTTTCAAGAGCTGTGAGTTAGAAAACCCATATATGGTAGCGAAAGATGAAAATTGTAAAGTTGTGTATAATTAAAGCCATTCACTGACAATCAAAATCTGTTAACATCACTTTCTCTCTGAGCTCTGCAAATGAACATCTTTATAAATGTGTTACAGAAAAGAGAGAGTTTAGCATGCAAAAGTTGGAACCTCTTAGATTGCTATAGGGAGCTTCTAAATTTTATCCTATGCAGTAAGAAAGTGATGTTTCTACACCAGGAATTCGTGACTTCTATAATGCTTTGTTCTTTTGAAGTGTAAAAATCATTTGTATTCATGGAAGCAAGCCTTTTATTACATAACCTAACACTACTGACCATGGAAACTGGGACCAGAAGAAGAGTGATAGTTTGCATACGACTAGTCTGTGCACTGGGACTGTAAAGCTTGTTTCAGATAATTAATCTGTGGCATTCCTCTTTATCTGTCTTATAAGAGACTGTATCTTATTTATTTGTTGCTTTAAACTGTGCAAAATGACTCTGAGAGGTGATTGAATTCCGGTAGTTTATCCTTTTTCCTAAGAGAGAAATAGTGAAAGATATAGGACACAAAGAACAAAATGTGATCTCCTCAGGGGCCTCCTGACCCCTGATGTCAGATACTGGCTTAGCACGGCTTTCAGTGCTCCTGTAACATCCTCATGCACAAGCGGGAGCAGCAGTTGATGGAGCAGAAGCTTGTGCTGCCATTCAGCACAAGGCTGCAGAAATGGGCAAACAGAAATAGCCCCCGACATCGGGATGGGCTGAGGGCTGACCATCTAGAAATCATCATTGCAGAAAAAGACCGGGAGGCCCCGCAGGACAAGAAGTTGAACGAGAGCCAGCAGTGTGCCCTGGTCACCCACTGGCATTCTGAGCTGCATTAGGAAGAGCCTGAGCCAGCAGGTTGAGGGAGATGGTCCTTCCCCTCTACTCAGCACGGTGAGACACATCTGTGTGCTGTGCCCAGTTCTGGGCTACTACTACAGGACATACTGGAGTTTCTTATGGCTCTTACTCTTTTTATGGGTATAATTTTACTGTTAAAAATTATTTCTATGAAAACGACACCTTCTTCTTCCACTGCACCATTCATTCATTTATCCAGTACTACTTTATTCCCTTTCACATAGCGTAGCTGCATGGAATTGACACATGCCAGAGGGATTTGCATCCTGTAGCTGGATTCACTGTTGCATCAGGGCTGTGGATGCAAGTGGAGAACCACAGTGTTGACATGGAGGGCTCAAGCTGTGGGTATTGCAGGTGCTGTCGGTGTCTAACTTAACTTCAAGGGCTTTGTAATGACGGTGAAGCCTGAAAATGGGGGAAAAAATGAGTACAGCTCTTAATGCCAGGTTTGGCTGATTGCTTAGCAGTTAAATAAAGAAAACATTGTTACTCAGAATGCGCAGTGATTTCAAGGAGCTCTACTCAGTGTCAGGTTCCGCACAGTGATACATTTATTGCTACCCACTTTTCATTGTAGGACATTGTCTCAAATGCACTCACTTGTACAGGGGTTGCAGCTCTCAGAAGTTATGTTCTGTGATATTTTATGCCCAAGAATTACTGAAGGATATCTTGCATTGTTTAATTTTTTTCAGAAGTGTAGACTCACTGGGCAAGATACTGATGCAGTAAGACAGTATTTTGTTGCATATTTTATGTTCTGGGAAGGGATATTTATATCTACTCTTTGGCCCAGATTCTGGAACAACTGCCAGTTTCACAAACAGCAATGATTAATGTGCTAAAAAGGGAATAGAACTGCGTAGAATTGAAGTTCCCTGTGGAATGCATATATATTGTGTGTGTGTGTGTGTGTGTGTATACATACATACATACATATGTGTTGGTGAGGTGGAGAAATGAGGCAGTGATCATTCTGATCTATGCTTTTTATGCTCTCAAACTTCTCTTTTTTTGTCAGTATTTTTGCCAGTATTGTGTACTTTAATGTTTTCATGCTATGCATTTTTTTTCCTTTTCAGTTTCTCTTTTTAAAACCCATGAACTTGGGTTTGCAGGGTTTTTTTTCACAGTTTAACATAGTAATGTTATTTTTCCCCTACGTAAATAACATCACAGAAGTAGGAAAAAACCCCATCTGTTTCAGAAGAAAATCAAAGCTGACCAAAATAAATTCTGTAATTTGAGTTGATTGCTGACAGGCAGTGGTCTGTCAGCATTTTCCATCCCTCTGTCTCCAGGACCTTCTGTTGCAGTGGCAGTGTGCCTGTGGGCAGTGTATCAATGATTTAGTCTTCATTGCTGCAAAGGAATCTGTTTCTTAATGTAAGGGCTGAAAATCCAGGCACTTCCATAAAATTATTTTATTAAATAAGGCGAAAGAAAGTGTTCTACATTCTTGTAACTACCAGCTCAGAGTTCAAGACTTAGTTCATGGAGGACCTTTTCTGAAGCTCACTAATGTCCCTGCAAACATTACCATGGACTTTACTTAGTGTCTGACTTGAAAAAACAAAGGACAACTGCTTGTGCCTTATTGTTGGAAATCTCACTGTTAAAGGCATATTTCATTGCTTCAGAGTTCCTTCATTACTTGAACAAGATAAGAATAAAAAATATTCGTTTTTATGGTTATAATATACCTCACATCTGCCCTTCTTAGAATTATGAACAGACTCTTCTCCAACTGATTGAATAGAGAAAATCAGGACTAGAGCATGTTAGGTGAGGTGTTTATTGTCATCAGTACATCTTCATCTACATACATGAAATACTAATGCTGAATAGTTTAAAACTCTTGTGTTTCAGATAACTGGAATTTTTAAAGAATCTGCTTGCCTTTGGTAGAGATGTTTTGGATAACCAAGTGTGTATGGTGGAGCAAAACAGGCACTAGTGTAGTGTTGCTGGCAGTTCAAATGTATATCTCATGGTTTGCCAGAGTTCTGTCTGGAAGATAATAGGGCCTTGGGTTAGGAAGGCACATTAAAAAATGAAAAAAAGAAAATAAATTCATCAACAGTGTATTGTTTTGGTTAGAGTGTCATTGCAAACCACATAGAGATTTTTTTTTTTTAAGGCCTGTGGCATGGTTTACGGGCTGTATGTTCAGCATTCCTCTTTATATAGCTTTGAAAAAACCCAAAAGCTTGGGGAAGATACAGCTTTGTTTACTCCAAAAGCAATGAAGAATAAATATGCATGGTTTAAGATTTTACTGCCTGTGTGCCTGACTTAATGGTGTACGCAGTTTATGTGCTATCACGCTGATTCCACACGAAAAGTTAAGCCTGGGGGTATTACAAGCTTGAGAATCACAGGTGTTAGGAGAGCACTCCTGTCCCTTCTTGTTGTCATTGAGATAATTATGAAACTGTTCTGGGCCTGTCATGATGTTGAGGTGTTCAGACCACAGCTTTCTAAAAATTCTCAAAGTCACCCATGCCTGGAGGCATAAAAATGTCAGTAGCTTTCCATGGCCACTTCTTTGACTCTCCAGAGCTCTTTGAGGTTTTGGGCAGAGTGTGTAAGTTACTGTTGAGCAACCACAGAAGCCCAGCATATGTCTGGTAATGCTCTGAGTGTCAGCTTGGTGGGATGTGATGTACAGATTGCAGTAACCCCGACTCTGTGCAGTCACCGTGTACACACTGAGATGAGCAGTCAGAATGAAAAGGAAGAAGAGAAGCTTTAAGTGTAAGTTTATATTTTTAAGATGGAAGTAAGAAAGCGGCATTGTTTGTTATTCCTCCGTAAATAGCATATGGATTTCTGAAATGTAGGTGACAGTTCTGTAATCTTATGTGGGAGTTCCTACCAAAGGGCAAAGGAATGTGCTTGAATGGGTAGGAGCTTCATGCACAAAGCCACAGTAGGCTCGGTTGTTAGTGAAGAATTTTAAAATTACAGAATGCATTCAAATGTATACAATAAAACAGGAATTTATATTTTTTTGAGTTAAGAGTAAAGAATGTCCAAAACCACTGGAGAAAATTAGGATGGTGCATTTGAGGTCACAGGTAAAATTGTCTTGTTAAGAAATAGCTGCCAAAATGTGTTGGGATAACGTTACAATGAATGTTCCAAAGAACTTCCTGTACAAAAGAATTCAGTTGGATTTATGTCAGCTTTGTCTGTGTCATTGTAACTAACCTTTGTGCCCCTTCAAGCAGCTTCTCACTCTGATTTTCTTTCATTCATACAGCTTTCTGGGGGTCTGAGTGCAGGCTGGTAAATAAAAAAAGGTCCTAAGGCCTATGTTTGCTACTGTTAGGACAAAAATCTTGATTTCAGAGGGGAAAATACTGATGTTGCTAAGCTGCTCTGCAGATACTGTTTGTTTTTCTGTTCTCTTTTGAATGTATTTTGCTGAATCTCTCATTTCTAGCTCTGGCTTACCAAGTGAGTTCTGCACTTGGGGCCTCTCACTTGTTAACTCTAGTTACAATTCCATGCTTCCTAGCTAGGGAATGAATGCTGGATTTTAACATCACAGAGCAGGACTGGTATATAAAACAGTGTGGAAACTCTGTGATGAAGTTTCTATCAGCTATACACTCCAAACAGCCTCTCTGTTGAGTTAGGGAAGTTTGGGAATTTAATACTGTGCCTTGGCAGGTCACCTCTTACAGGAAACCATATATTTACTTTGGCTGTGTGTCTGTCTGCTCCCTCTGCATAAATTGATCTAGCAACTGTAAAAGAGAAGCCATTTATCTTTTGCCAGTTAGTTTGATTTATTTATTTAGTAAAAGTAATTTTTTGTGTCTGGACCTCTTGAAACAGAGAACCAAGAAAACTGCTATTATAAATACTACCTGCTGAAATTATTTTTTTTCCTTCCCTTTTTCAGATGAGAACTCTCCAGCCAATTTCTGGGATTCCAAGAATCGGGGAGTGACTGGCACGCAGAAAGGACAAATTGTATGGCGAATTGAACCTGGCCCCTACTTTATGGAATGTGAGTACCTATTTATCCAGTGTGTATCCCAAGGAAAAAGTGCCTTTGTGTCAAGGCAAGTCAACAGCATGGCATTTGATATCTATTTCATCAGTCCCTCTGATAAACTAAGGGAGTTGATTGCGTTGCCCGAGGGGCAGCATTTTCCCATGTTTTTTTTTCTGGACATTATAAAAATGGAGTTGATCTTAGCTGTACATTTGTACTCTAGGGGTGTTCTGAGTATGTTGCAGTTTAAGGGAGGAAGAAATGGCCTTGTGCAGTGTCATATAGTATATACAGAGGGAAGGTTGAAGTCTCTTCCCAAGGTAGCTTCAAGTTTCCGCTGGACAAATATTAATGATAAACACATGTGGAGGAAAAATAATAATGTAGTAGTGCTTGCTAATGTTTGTTAGTATGAAGGGTAGATGTGTCCCTAGGAAGTGCCAGCCTCCTGTTCTGTTGCATCAGAATTTCTCAGCTGAAGATTTTTTGCGCTGGGAAATCCACTGGGCAGTTTGGAAATACTGAGAGTCTCTGTGTGACTGAAATAAAAAGTCTTCAGTTGGACTCTGTAAGGACTATCAGTAGCCAAGCTTCAAATCAGAGAGCTGTGCCACTCCCTTAGACAGCCAGGATTTATAGGAAGCTAAGCTACTCTCTTCTGTGCTATTTTTTTGTTGTGTTTTTTGCTTTTTGATGAAGCAAAGCTATCTTACCATTTGAAGTATATGATTCCCTAAAGAAACCGAGATTCAAATCCTAGGATGTCATATCAGAGCTTGCTGGAAACTCTGATGTGCCAAGCATCAAAGTGGCAATCAGTCCCGAAAGAGCTGTGAGTTGCTGTAACCACCTGTTTAGCCTCACAGTAACAAATCTTCCCGCACAAGTTAAAAAAAAAAATAAAAATACTTCCACTCTTCACTGTACGCTGCAGTGCTGCTATCTGTAGGTCTTGGCAGAAATTTTTTTTCTAATTAACTGATATAACAGCAATACATGTATTTCAAGAGGTGTTGTATACTCTGAACTAAAAATAATTATTAAATCTTCCTGTTTCTAGAACTCATCACCAAATATTGCCAAGTACCTTATGTGTTACACAATACTCTTTATAATAAAAAAAACCGCTTTAGTAGGATAAAATTTAATTCCATTTCAGGAGTTCATTACAGGAAAAAATGACTGAAGATAATGATCAAGAAAATAATTAACCGTCCTGTGCCAAAGACAGTGGTATATTAAAGCAGATTAAAATGTCTGTTAGTAAAATTCATTGCCTCATCTTTCTTGTACTCCATCAGTATTGTTGCCAATAGGAGCAGTTGGACTTCAAGGATGTTCGTATCTTTAAGCTGGTTATGTGTTGCTCCATTATGTATTGAGATGAGACTCTTGAACATTTTCAGCTCGTGTGAGTAAACCAAACTAATGCTTCAAGGACTAGTAGTTGGGACTTAAAATCAGCTGCAAACGACTTTGCACTTGGCCACTGACTGCACCTCGCAATCAGCTGATAGAAGGAGTGCAGGATATATGTTCTTTGATCATGGTTATCTTCTCTAGGGAGCGGTTCTGCTGCCATACAATGGACAAGAGACAAGCAATTACGCAGCAGCTGAGAGCTGTAAAAAGGAATGTTTGTGAGCATATGTTGCTATTGCACATAGTATGGAAGATAAATATGTCACCAATGACACTTGTATTTCTAGTGAGAGGCCAAAAATTGCACTGAAACACTTATCTGAGTTTCTGATTCCACTTTTTAAACTAGAGGGCTCCACAGATATGTGACCGTGTTTGCTCTGCAAACCTTTTTCTTGTAGCTTATAGGTGGTAAAGCAACTCTGATGCAACTACAGGCAGCTGCCCTTTTTTTTGTTTCTTTTTTTATTTTTTATTCCTGAGATCACTAAATCCCAGCTCAGGCAGACACAGCAGGTGGCTGTGCAGTTCAGGTACAGCCACAGTGTTACTGCACCAGGTCAGGGGTGGGAAGAGCTGTGCTGTCAGGGTTCTCACCATGCTCTGCAGACACTGTCACTGCCCAGCCTGTGCCAGCCACAAAGACAAACTTAGCTCCCCTGTTGGCCTCTTTCTTCTGTTGTGGTGCAGATATAATTTGTCACTCAGTATAACACTGCATGTGATGCTACTGTCATAGCAAGAGGGAGAAACAAAAGCAGAGGCTAATGTTCCTAGTAAATAGGTGCCAGATTATTGAGTATAAGGTATTTCTGCTTTAATCTGCCATTATTTTCCAAGTTTGGGAAAGAACTCTAGAACTGTAGATTTCTTGTTTAGAAATACCTTTGCTGAGAGGCAGAATATATCAGATACAGGTCGTGGTACATGGGGTTTGTCATAATTATTCCTCACAGTAATGACATGCAGCAGACCATTAGCAATGTCCCTGAATTTTTGAAGCAGCAGCTCCAGTAAGAGGCACGGACAAAATGGGTAAATGGATTGATCTAAACTCATCTGGAGACTAATCACAGCATAGTAATATTGGTTGCATCCAACCTCCTGCTCTCAAACTGGGACCAACACTTGACCTGCCCGGTCAAGTGTGGTTTGTGAAGCACATTCCTGGAAACCCTCAAGGACAGAGATATTGCAGATTCTGTAGATAACCTGCTGCAGTATTTCCCAGCTAAAAAGATTTCTCTGGCATCCAATATGAATGGCTATCACTTAAATTTGGGGCTATTGTCCCTTTTAAAATCTCTGATAGAACTGGAAAGACATGAGGTAGTAACATTTGCTTTGCCTCAACCTAGTCTTCACCAGACTAAACAATGACAGCTCCTTTAGCCTCTTCTCACAGGTCACATTTTCTCCATCCCAGTCATCTTTGTAGCCCTTTGCTGTCCACTCTTCATTTGCTCTGTGCTCTTGAACCAAGGGACCCAAAACTAGGCACAGTATTCCTCACCAGTACCAAGTAGAGGGGGACAGTGTGACCATTTCTCTGCTGGTCACACACCTTTTAATGTATCCTGTGAGGTGGTTTGTTTTATTTGTGGTGAGAGCATGTGCTGGCTCACATTAACTTGGTAGCCATCCTGAGCCCGGTTCCTTTCCGGCAGGGCTGCAGCTTTGCCAGTCTGTTCAGAGGCTGTGGTGATGCCTGGGATTGCTCCACCCCGGGGTAGACACTTGCAAGTCTCGCTCTTGAACTTGGTGACATTGCTGTTGACCCATCCTCTACCTATTGCTCATTCTCTGAGGTATGGAGAAGCTCCAGGAGGCTGATGGAAAGCTGAGTATGGAACCAAGGCGGAGCTGGATTCCTGTCCCTACAGGGTTTTCTGGCTTGGAGCCGTTTTATGTTTGGAGCATGGACAGCACTTAATTGCTACCACCTATACACTTCAATGATTGCAGGTTCTCTGCCCTACCCCTACACAAGGAGAGAGGCAGAATGTGTGCTGCAAGCCTCATTGAACCAGCTCTGGCAATAAGGACTGATGATGCTTGTTAACAGATTTAAGCTAAACAACTGCTAAGTAACTACAATAATCCTTTAGGATTTACAGTCGAAATTGGCCTAAAGTTGTCGCATCTTTTTGGCAAGAATGGGAATTTAAGTTACTAATGTTGGATGATGAGTTGTGATCAGTCAGCGTGCACAGCGTGCACTTATCCCAAAGACTTTGGATGTGGTTTTTCCCTAGCTGTGTCAGAGCTTAGGGACATTACTTATCTTTTCACCAGTAACATCTCTGGAGGGCGAAATGCAGAGGATTATAACATCGCTAACAAGCCATATGCAAACAAATCTCATGCAGAAGGAGCATTTCCATTTTAATTGCATTAATGTTAATCAGTGGGAGTCAGCTGGGTTAGGTCTAAGATTCTTTCTGCAAATTCCTTCTGCAAAAAGACTCGTATCTTTTAAGAAAAACATCTTATGCCTTAATTTGGGAAGCTGTTTTTCCATGAGCATAATTGTAAATTTATTTATAGTTTCACCAAGGTCTGTCAAATTTTTGCTTATGTTTAAAGGTAGGCCTTGAATAAGCATTTTTCTGAATATTGTGTTACTGTGTGCCCTCAGTATTGCAACTCAATGTTAAGGTCATTTAATTTATTCCTCTTAAAATCCCTCCCTGTGGATTCAACATCTTCTGTTTTTTTTTTTTTTTCAAGAAAGTAACATATAAAGGCATAGTTTGCGATCTGCTCTATTCAGATCAAACAACCTGCAGAAAGAAGGGTGGGAGAAAGTCTCATCTTCATACTAAAAATAGACATTAATTCCCCTCAAAGCATCCAAAATTAGCAAAACAGGGAGGATCAAAGGACACTCTACTTGCTTTAGACAAAAATCAACACAAAAATTCTGTAGGATCTACCCTGAGAAGGGAAAATCAAAGGGATCAACAGTGGAGTAATGAGAAATGAATTTAATGTATTCCAGAAAAATAAGCAGCCTCTGAGGGGAGTGGCTGAGGAAAGGGAGCAGGGGGAGATTATTCAGAGGAGAAGGAGAATACTTGCAAAATACAAAGTCCAGTTCACCATCACAAACGCTGGTGTCCTTAAGCTGTCACCTCGAGACAGAGTGAGTGGCGCTGAACTGCAGGTGCTCCTCTTCTCCCTGGGGAAGGAGAAGTGCTACGTAGGCATGAAAGGGAACTCAGTCATTTTAGAGGTTCAGGAAGGTGAATCTGAGAATCAATGTGCCTTATATGCTCTTTCCTTACATAGTAGAGGTGGCTTTCAAACATCCTGCTCTGGGGCTTGCTAAAAGGTGAGGCAAGGAAAACAATGACTCACTAGATGGCTCCCTCAAGTTTTTTGCCCCGTAAACTACAGAAGGATTGCTAAACACAGCTCTAGAGTTTTCATCCTTCTCCTGTAAAAAGAGAGAGGTTCAAGGTTCAGTTATTCTGAGCAGGTGGCAATAGTGTGGAAGTGCAACACAGTTTAATGCTTTTGCATTTGGTATGATCATCTGGTATTTAGCGAGGCATCAGGCCCTTCAGGTCCCCCTTCCTTGGGATGTCAGGGGCTCCCTTGGAGCACTGTAGTGGAGACAGATGATGGTGATGGTATTCCTTATGGAGAAAAGAGCTAGCAGAAAGATAAAATGAGATGATCCATAAGAAGGCTGGTGATAGAAAAAAACATATGAAAGGAAGCTTGAGTTTTATTTAAAACTAGTTGATAACAGCTGCTACTCATTCATAATCTGCAGTTTCTAAGTCAGTTTTCTGCAGTATGGGCAAGGACAGATTGTGTTGGAGATGCCATGGGAGGGAGATTCAGTGTAGTACAGTCACTGCTACACAACAGGTAACTGTTGCTTATGCATTTCCATACACGTTGTGCCCAGAAGTTAAAAGCTGCACGTGTTCTAGTAGGTAAACCAGGCCAGGGGCTATTTTCTGCAGCTGTGAGCAAGTGACATTGTGACTTGCAGCCATGCAGCTGCCCCTTGCCCTGTGTCAGGGGCCACCACTCAGCAGTATGTATGGTTGTGTGCTCACCCTTCAGTCTCTGCCACGCTCTTGCCTGGTTTATTAATATGGGCTTGGGCCAAGGGCCTGCTTTGAGACTGTATTGGCCTTGGATTTATAAGTTATAGTGTTAATTACAGTATCCACAAGAAACACCTTCACCTACTTTCCCTGTCTTTGTTGTTATTTATAACTCTTGATGTCATAGTCATTACTGTGAGTAGAATAGAAATATATTGATTTGCATATATTTACTTTACCAATGCTATGGCTTTATGTCTTGAGCAGTAATCCATAGTAGCAGCTGTTGGGATTTATCCAGAGACTGCCCATCTTGTCACATCAATCATTTCCAAATCACCCCTGGGTGGTTAAATTACTTCTGGTGCCACACTGCGATACTTGGATGCAGTGACTGCACAGATGCTGTGTGTTTTGTACTTAAAATCTCATGTGTGGGGCATAGAATCAGAGAATAGTTTGGGTTGGAAGGGACCCTTAAAGGACTCTAGTCCAATCCCACTGCAATGAGCAGGAACATCTTCAACTGCATCAGGTTGCTCAGAGCCCCATCCAACCTGACCTTGAATGCTTCCAGGGAAGAGGCACCTATCACCCCTCTGGTGAAGGTGCCAGTGTTTCACTACTCTCCCTATATAGTTTCTTCCTTATATATAGTCTAAATCTACCTTCTTTTTGTTTAAAACCATTACCCCTTATCCTATCACAATAGGCCCTCCTAAAAAGTTTGTCCCTGTCTTTTCAGTAAGCTCCCTTCAAGTACTGAAGGGCTGCAATGAGTTCTCCTTGGAGCCTTGTCTTCCATTGCACTGGAATGTTACAAATGAGGTTTTGTGAGGAGTATTCAGTCCCTATTTCCATGAAATTATAACTTGCAGAAGTAGTGTACGAGGACTGAAATTGCAATACTTTGTAGCTAGCAGAGCAGACTCACAGCTCTCTTTTTTGTAAAAAGCTGATAGATATCAAAGGGAAAAAATATCAGTTAAATAATTGAACTTTATATGCTTTTAACTTTTAAGGGCTGCTGTAGCAAAGAGTTGTTACTAGAGGTATGAACAGAGTTTAGGTTTTTTTAATTGTTGTGACCAAACTGGTCAATATTAATGAATGTTCAGTGAATGTAATTCATTACTTTTATCCCGTCTTTGTTTTTTACCATTTAAATTAAATTCTGTAAAGGTCGTGATTTTCTCACATGGAATTGTTCTGTGCCTGGAACATTCATCTGTGTAGTGCCCTGCAATCAGTGCCCTTTCAGTCTTCTATCTGGGGACTCAGGGTTATTGTCCCTACTCTATTTATAAACATATTCACTGAGTTAGAAATACTTCTATTATTCTTCTGCTGTTTTTATCTGTTGTCTCTTAGCAGCTATTTTTGAGTATCACAACTGAAACGGGATCAAGTCTTTTATTTTTTACATTTGTGGCAGGCCTTGTTGACTTCCTTAAGCACATAATACCCCCAGTGGTTTTTTTAAAGGTTAGATTATAATTAAATGCTTTGCCAAACTAGAGCAGAATAGTCAGTGCTCATGGCTGTAAATAAGGACATCTCACAGTGATGGCAAAGTGAGCGGTGCTGGCAGGGATAGGTAAACTCTGTTACTTCCCATTTGTCCAAGTAGTTTCCTTTGAAGCAGTTTAGATGGAGAGACCACTGGGAGATAAGCATTTTCTGGTATTGATCCTAGTTTATCTAAAAAGCTTTCTTTAAGTCTGCTCAAGTCACTTTCCAGGTGGTTTTCTTACCGTTCCCTTTGTAAAACAAATTCTGTGATACACCTGCTGAGAGAGATGGCAAGTACCTAGAGGCAGCCAGCTTTGGCCCTTGCATTCTGCTGGTGTGTTTGCTACTGCCCAGTAGGAAGAAATTGAAAATGTACATGCTTAAAATGATGCAGGGAAGAGAATGCTAAATGTCCAAACAAAAACGTAGGGTGCCCTGAACTGTCACGCTAAGGAAAAGAAATTCAACTGGCAGGACATGCAGAGCACTTCAACATTCCTGCAGTTGCCTGTGAGGTGTTTGATTTCAGATGGGAGACAAATAGGATTTAACACTGTCCCTTTTCCATGGATTACATCTCCCTTTATAGCTTTGTAAAGCCTGAATGTGAGCGACTCAATTTGTTCTAGCAAAAAAGTTTTCTTAAATAAGTTGCGCAGAACGTGCTCTCGTATTTTTCTGGTGAGTTCATGTGCTGTCAACTTTTTCCTCGTTGAAAGTTGGAGGAGATACGTTTCTATCTGCAGATAGCCACAGGCTCAACCCAAGTAGGATCTGGACAGCTGAGGTGTTCAGTAAGTACTGGCTGCTGTGCAGGTTCCATCAGTTGACTGGGAGCACTGTGTTGGCCTCCACAGACTGTTGTAACCCAACTAGGATTTGACTTGTCTTTTGGAGTTGTCTCTGCCCATCCCTTCTCAATGGGGTGTGATTCCACCTCCAGTATAGGCGTTTCATTTGACTAGAATCTGTCTGTTGGAGCAAACTGTTCTTACAGCAAACACATTTGCTTTCCTGCTTTATCAGTCTTCTGGAAAGAATGCATTCTTCTAGGATTATGTTCATGTCTTTATGTATTCTTAGTATCTTTGTTTCACAAAACATTATTTTGATGGGCAAAGGTAGGGTATTAAAGGCAGTAAAAAAGCACTTAAAGGGAGGAACTCTGGGGAATTAGTGATATTTTAAAAGCAAGCTATTATTTAGTGCAAGCTGGTCTCTTTAGTATTGAAGAGGCAAGAGTATATGGTCCATAGAGGGAACAGCACTGTAATTTCATGCAGAAGTTCTTTTGAAATTCAAATATCAGTGTTGGAGTCCTAGAAACCTTTACTGATTCCAACATTTTTATGTAATAGACCTGAGCTATAAAACTATAGTTATAAAATGGTACCAGCCAATAGCTTTTAAAGAAGGGGATTATAGTTGTATAGAGTGTTGTGACTATTGAACATATCACTTTTTATATGGCCATGTGATAATTTAAACAGAATTATAGATTCCTCAATTTCATTTTTGGCTTATTTTTAAATGAAGAAGGAATTTATTGTGGTCCGTATGATGTCTGGAGGAATGCCAATTACAACAGGGCATGTGTAGTATCAAGAATAATTTCCACATCACCACCCACCCACCCAAATGAAAATATTTTTGTGTTCTGAAATGTCATATTTTATTTAGTGATACAGCAAATGGTCCTGTGGTCAGCTACAGATGTCTCTCCTTTGCTGGGTTTACTATTAACTTCTTCATTAAGGGTCACATTCAAAGCAATCTGATTAACCTGTTGAGGAAGAAGTAGTGGGTAAAAAAAGAGAAGTGCCAGTTTTCTCCTGAAGGAAACACATGAAAGCAGGGTTGGAGGAGAAATGAAAGAAACTGGGAAAAACTCTTGTCAACGTTTTGCATTTATAGTATGGGACAGTTCAGAGGAAGCCTGTGTATTAATGTGGCATCGAACTCAACTCTCAAAACATTGAAGTTCTGTTTGCAGGTAATTGAGCTTACTGTTTCTGAAGAGGTCTGTATATTTATGGGGCCTTGGAACACATCTCAGCTTACTATGTATAACTGTCAAGAACAGTATCAAGATACCTATTTTCAATATATCTGGAGCTCAGGAATCCATCAATCATCAAGAAAAAACTGCTCCTAATCAACTTTTTGTTCTGATAGCACAGTACAAGACATGTCAAAAAGCTAGATCCTCAGCTGCTTTGAACTGACAGGGTTCCTCTGAGATTTCTTCTTCTGTTAACATTACCTGCAGTTTCTAGCATTAATAGCCATGAAAAAGAATCACTTAGCTGCCTCTTATCCTATGAAGGGTTTGTATTGTTGCTGTGTATAAAATCCAGTCTTCAAAAAACCCATGTACACTTTGACAACATCTGTATGCATGTGGTGAGTAGCTTATTTTTCAATTTTGTGCTTAATTTCAAGCCCAGCTTCTCCTGTGTTGATCTCATTGGCACAATGCGAACAGCAGATCTGCTGTTCCTCTTGTAGTGCTTTATAAAGCCAAAAATAAATCTGAAGTGCTGCTTCTGTTGGGAAGTGGGGGGAAAAGTCTCCATTTTGTGTTTTTAAGTGCTCTACCCTTTCTAAATATTTCTATCAGTTAGTCCTGAAGTTTGATTGTTTTTGTTTGTTTTCTTTGTTTGTGTTTGTTTGGTTTTTAATTTTGCATATCTGAAAGGGATTGTCAAATCAATTTCTTGACTCAAACATTTTCTTCTATCACCAGCCATATACAGCTATTGAAAAGTATTGTGTGCTTGCAGAAGTCACTGAGAGAAAGAAATATGAGAATGCAAAACTCGTAGCATGGCATTTCAGCCTTTAGATGAATGTACCTGTCAGTGCAGTGAGAATATCTGTCCACCCTCACACTATGGACTGTATGTGGACAGAACCAGCAGCTGATAACCTGTCCATTGCTAGGCTTTTTTCAGAAGTGATGAATTGAAGGAATATAGTTAGTGACAACAGACTGGATAAACAACAGCTCCAGAAACTCTGTGAAAAATAAACCTTAGGTTGCAATGAAAGTAAGCAATGTAGCTGCAAATTGGAAGTCTTGGTGAAATAGTTTATTGTCTTATTCTGCTTTCATGTAGTCACAATATGTTCTCAGTGTGAATAAGAGGTGCTCCAGACTTGAGTTTTGGTTACTTAATATGTGCATTTTACGATGTTGAGAGTCCAACACTTGATACAAATCCTGTCAAATTTTGTGAGTGCTGAAACTTCAGTTTTATGTGAGCTGGAAATTCTTGTGTATCAGTCTGTATATAAGCATTGTTGGTAGATGGACAGAATTGCTCAGTTTAGAAAGAAACTGCAGGTCCTGACCCATAACTTTTAGGTCTGATAAACCTTTGCAGGTGATCAGAAATCCTGTCTGCATTTTGAATTTTGCTGTAAAGCTTTTGGTAAATAGAGCATGTTTTGTCTGTGTGTGTGAACTCATCTGTGAGGAGGAGGAAGTGGGATCTGCAGCTCCTCCACCTTCTGATTCCCTGGAGGCACTGTCAGCCTCCTTTGAAGGGTTGTTCTGAGGTGTCTCCTCTTTGTTCTGGGAGGAAGATAGTAAATAAATGTTGATCTGTAACTGCAGCAAATTTAAAAATAAATAACCCTTTTGGCTGAGCAGGCTTGCAAGGTGGGTTTCTGATCCTTCTGAACATGGATAAGTAGTATTTTATCTTGCAGTGATGAAATGCCTCAGCCCTAAAGGAATCATGCCATATGTGTCTCAAAACCTTATACAAAATATTGCAGTTTAGTACTTCAGGACTACCAACATATTGTTAAACCAAGCGGAGGAATTGAACTGCCAAGACTTTCATGCACATCCTCTGGTCTGTCTGAACTGGCTGCTGTAATTCCTGCCTGCCCGTGGCCGTTGCTGTCTGCCTGTGGCCATTTCTGTACCCAGGGGTAAACCCTCATGAGCCTCACACAGAAGAGTTATCCCGGTGGAGAAGGAAAACAGACATTGTTCCTGATAGGGAAAATCCCACAGGATCAAGGGCAGCTGTAATTATAGCTGTTCTGCTTGTCTGGAAGAATGCAGAGAAACAACAAGGGAGGTCAGGCTTCAGTTAAACATAATACTCTTTTGTGTGCTGTAAATGCAGTTTAGCAAACAAAGTTTTATTCAGGGGGGCCAGAAACATGGTACGAGGTTTACCTTCCTGTGTTCCAATACGTAAAGTGCTTTCATCTTCTTTCAGATATGCATCACGTTCTTCCAAAGTCCTACAAAACCGTCCTAGTGGCAAATGTCTTGGTACTCCTTTTCCAGGGCTGATGATGCTGATACAGTAGGAGAAATACAAGTTGAAGAATTAGCTAAGTTACACTTTTTGTCTTTTAAGCAACAGAAGGACCCAACACACAAAGAGATAACCAGCTGCTTTATTTTTGATTTCCTGTTGAAGATCCACCTGAAGATGGATCGCTGAATGATGGATCCTTTCGTTGTTGCTCTTTTGCCTGGGATCAGTCATGAAGTGTTTAATGTGGCTTTTATTTTATTTTCAGCCGAAATAAAGATCTGTTTTAAATACTACCATGGTGTTAGTGGAGCCCTCCGAGCTACTACTCCATGTATCACTGTGAAAAACCCTGCTGTGATGGTAAGTTTAGCCCATTTGCTTATTATATTTGTATAAGATGATAGTGTTAACTGTCAAACAAACCTATCAATATAAGTATCCTAGTTTTACCATTAACAGAAATTTTTTTCAAAAAATTTTCACAAAATTTACAAAAGGTGGGAAATGCTTTTCATGGTTTTGTATTGTTCATGGTAAAATAACAGTAAAACGTCAGTGAGCTCAACTGAACTCTTTTATGCTGAGAATTTGATTTTACAGGCTTCCAGTTTTGATGCTTACAGTTTGCTGTAATTTAACACCATAGCAGAAATTTTTCACACTGGTTATATAACCAGAACTGAATCCTTATCCAAAGTCTCAATTTCTTCTTATTTGTTAATACTAATAATGAAACTGTTGCTGAGTTAGTGTAAATGAAACAGGACAAAACCCTCTCTTGTAAAAATTACTGAATTTTTTGAGTGTTCATATACTACTGATATTTAGTAATTCCCTGATTATCAAAAAGTATTCTCTTACTGTGCTTTCATTATGAGACTTGTTCTTCTGAAACAGTAAAAGTTTTAGAGGAGTTTTTTTCAGTTTTTTAAATAAGTAGTGTAAGAAGAGCCTTCCAGACTTGTATCGCGGTGCTTATGATGGAAGTAATTTATCTAACAGGTTATCTCTTCAGGTGACATCAAGTTTCACAGTGCAGTTGATTCATTGATATTAGCTGCCAAATATTTAGGGTCACAACTGTCGGGATAGTGTCCTGACAACGGCGGTGTTGAAGGTGGAGTAGAGAACAAGTTATTCAGACTGAATAACTTTTATTCTGAACTCATACTTTTTCAGCATTGTATGTTATATATAGTTTCATGCTATGGCTATATGATACTATATGTGCTATACTAGACTTTGTATCTCAATACATCAAATGTGTGTGTTTTTTCTCTTAGCATTAAAAATGTAGGTGATAGCATCATTTAATTGTCAGATCTTTTTCAGATTTGACTATGAATAGTATAGTTTCACAGCAGGCAATGAACCCTTGATATTTTACAGAAGAAAATGTGCTATAGTGAATGAGCTTGACAGCTGCTGTCTTCAATATCAATTTATAAACTAAAGACAGTAAGGGAGTCTTATTTTGAACAAGGGAAAAAGTGCATCTCAACTCTTCAAATGGGTTGCATGCTGCACGAGATCATTACTGAGAAGCATTCTCTTGATCTTACCGTGCTAGCCACCAGTAGTTTTGAAGTTCATTGAACAAAAGGACATCTGAACTTCTGTCACCTGACTATGCATTTATTTACTTGGTAGCTACCTGAAGATATGTCTTGCAGAGTCTTTGGTCGATCTTAAAGGTTTTTTGTTTAAATTTCTTTCCTTTGAAAGATAACTCAGGACCCTGGGTATTGTACAAAATTTACACACCTGCTAGAGGGAGTAACTTAACATAAATGTTTTTGTTTGCATTAACAGTATAGACTTCCAGTAAGAGTGAGCTGTTAGTTTCCCTGATGAGAATGTTTTATGACAGGTCAGATGATACTTCTAAAAATGGCATACTGGGTTATTTATACATAAGTGTACCTATTCTAACTCTTAATACCTCACATCATTTTTGTGGTTTTGGTGTTGAGCTTAAGCACTGTGCAGTAGACAATATTGGTTTCTCCTGTTACTGGTTGTTTCTGTTGTTACAGAAATGCTGCTTGGGAAAGGGGTAAGAGAGTCATGGCCTTCCCTCTCCCATTTTTCAAGCTTCAATAAATTACCTCCTTACTTGGATCGTTCTGTGTTTTTGCTTTACATGCTTCAGTGGGAGATACGTTTCTGGGTTTTCTCATACTGATGGTGCATCACACCAGGCATTTCAGTCCATCACATTACTGGATAAGCAGCTAACATTCTATTGAACCAGGAAAGATGAAAGGCCTGATTGAGCATTCAGAAACACTGTGTTAAACCAGATGAGGTAGCCTTTGCGTGCAAAATTCTGAGCATGTATGCTGGGATGAAATTTTTTTACTTGGAAAAGAAAAATTGAAATTGCTGTTCAGGTCATAATGAAATAGGAAAAGGTTATATAGGGAAACTATGGAAGTGCTAGGGAGCACTGTTACCATTCATTTTGTTATAGCTGAATTGTGGACAAATCCTGTTTTCTATAAAGTGAAGTTGTGATTAGTAATGTAAATTATATGGAGCCCAATATGTAGCTTGGAAAAGAGGTTTAAAAAGAGAAAGAGGGATAGAGTGAGGAAGACCTTTTTTGTTCATGGATAATGTTTTTAACAAGAAAACAGTGTGTGCTAAAATAAACCCAAAAGAATAAACTGGAGTACATGGAATTCCTCTGACCTTACCTGGACAGCATCACTATCACAGTGGGATGCACCCCTTGCTGCTTCCAGGGTGTCTGTCTGTAGATGAGGGGACACTGATCCAGCTGGAATTAACCCATTGCTTTTGATGCCCTCATAATTTTACAGCCACCTGTCACTGCTTATGCATCCATACAAAATCACTGGCAGAATAGTGTCATGCTGGGTGGGAAAGGGATAGTTTTGAGCACTCTGGCGAGACGCATCTTGCCCTGGGAATGAGGAGTGCATGATGAAGCCAGCAGTGAGGAAAGGGAATGGGCTGGTTGGTGAGTGGCAGCACTTGCTGGCATGGTGTGTTCCCTCACCAGAGCACTGAGGCCCGTGGGGATGTCAGGCATCAACGTCACTGCGATTTCGTCATCACTTTGACTGCTTGTTACGTGCGAAGTATTTGACTTTTTCAACGGGAGAAATCTGCACATTTTCTAATTCCTGTGAAATTCCAATGTGCTTGCTGATCATAGTGGGAAGAATTTGAAAGCTAATAATATTAATAGCTTAAAGCAATATAAAAAGGAATGATTACGCGCTCGGTTAATGCACAGTGGCTTCCCTGCGGCTTCCGCAGCTCCAGAATCATTTTTCCATCTGGTAACTTCAAACCACTGTTCAGCTGCTCAGGGCTGCCTTACATACTTCATCTACGCACATAGGTGTGCGAATTTTTATTCAGCTTATTTTATTTAATCATTCTAAGGATCAGATGACTCTGTTCTATCGCTGGTATTAATCCCCAGTGCTGTGTTTGGCTGAAACTTTTTCTGTGTCACCTCTTCTGCCTGGGAATGAGTGCAGTGCCTGCCTGGGGAACCATTTGTCTTTAAAGATAGCTCCATTGATGTCTCCATGATAGATTATTCAGCTGGATGCACATCTCCTCTGTCTTGAAAGACAAATTCTTCTGCTAGTTGAAAAAGACAGACATTAATACATGAGGAACTTTACCTAGAGAGGGATTTCAGTAGAAGCCAAACCTAAAAATCTGTGAAGCATAAGCTTTAAGACCGTGTTTATATTTAGATATCTGATGCGCTTTTCTCTTTAAGAGGAGCTTTTGTTCATAGATCTGAAGGCTTTTGTTAGTCTCTCTTTGATCTCTTTGCTTTTTTTGTTGCACACTAAATTATCTATTTGTGGAAAGTGACAAAAGTTCCATATGCTGTCACTGGCCAGCTCAGAGCTTCGGTATGTATTGAAAATCCACACTGTTTTTCTTATTTTACAGAAGGGAGACTTGTAAAAAAGTGCAGGTATTTTCTGATTAACAGTTTCTGCATGTGTATTAGCCTGTACGTGTCCTATTTGGAAGATTTGACCTACTGGTGGATTAACACTGTGTGGCATAAATAGTAGATATTTTGTTATAAACAAATGCTACAAGCTAAGCCTGTCTATGGTAATAGGCAGTAATTTGTCAGATCCTTCCCTGGCATGCTACCTAAAACTGCCTTATCGTCCTCAAGCATGTACGAAGTAAACAAAAACTTCTTTTTTTTTTTTTTTTTTTTTTTTCCCCTCCTCTTAAGATGGGAGTAGAAGGCACGGATGAAGGTGCTTCTGGAGCCCAGCACTCTAGGAAATTAGTCAGCTTTACCCTATCAGGTAAGAAACAACACTACTCTGTGTTTTACAAATTATTGTTTAAAAAAAAAAAAAGTAAGTTACTGTTCTCAATAACATCAAAGATGGAACTCTTTTCTTCATTAGCCTCTGTAGGAGCACACTCTAGTGGCTTGAAAGATGTCGTTTCTTTAGAACTTCTGTCTGTTGAAAACCAGCCAGAATCATGAATCTCCAGGAGTGAAAGAAGTGGATTTGATGGATTCCAGCATGAAAAACTTAGAGAAATTTCCAGTTTGCACATGGGACAGTTCCTCTCAGATTGAAGAGTGGAAAATGTAACCTCTAACTAAAATGCAAGCTGGTTCCATCACTTGAAAAAAAGCAATAGCTGCAAATGGTGGTTTAGAAAGGAAAAAAAAAATCTTTACTTGTGACGGAGCTAAGCTGTCACTACAGAAAAATAGCTGTAGGGGGGTGCAGTCTACCAGCTTCACTTGTTTTGATTAACACTTTATTCCAGGGAAGTCTTGTGTGAGGCTAAAGCATGTTCAGCTTGAGCAAAGACAGATGAAACCTGCTTCTGAATCTTGAAGAGCTGACGATGAAAACATTTAGAGGTAGTAGGGGTAGAGCAGAAAAACTCACTGCTTTTTGCCGTGAACTTTCAGCAGTTAGCTGAGATAGAGCTGATAGGTCGTACAGAATCACGTGGAGTGTTATACAAATAATTGTTTTGCGAATTCTGAGAAACCTGGGGTTTTTTAATAGGTGGTTGTGACTCATTGTGAGGAGTCGTATAAAATTATTTTGAAAGGTGTGTTGACTGATCAATCTGTGACGTGTTTCCTGTGATGCTTTTGATTGTTCATTTACACATTACCCTTCATTTCATCATGTTTCTACCGTGTGGCCTAATTTTGGATATTAGGTTTTTATCTCTTCTCCTTACCCAGAAACAAAAGAAATACTGTGTGATTTATTTTGGGGGGGGGGGGGCTCTGTCTTTCTTTTCGTTCTTTGAGTGGAAATACCTTACATGCCTTACTAAGGAAAGTATTTGTAGGTGAGCTAGAAGTTTATGCTTTTTATTTCACAAATAACTGTGGGTTAAAATGTAAATGAGGATGTTGATACCTTTCTTCCCTATATTCTTTTGGGAAGACATTTATTTCCTGATGTACAGTGTATCCAGTTAATGTATGAGTAATTTTAAGTTGCTTTATTTAGTAATTTATAGTGAATTGATTTCCTGGGTAATATTTTAGGAACGTGCTACTTTGTGAACTGGCTTCAATTTACTCAATTCCTTCCTTCTTGTTTTGCTTTATAGATATTAGAGCAGCTGGACTTAAAAAAGGCATGTTCTTCAACCCTGATCCTTATCTAAAGATGTCCATTCAGCCAGGCAAGAAAAGTACATTTCCTACTTTTGCTCATCATGGCCAGGAGAGAAGGTCGACCATCATCAGTAACACGACTAATCCTGTTTGGCACAGAGAGGTAAAGGATCCCTTTTGAGAGCTGTCTGCCAGCTGATGCAGCGTATCAGGCTTGCATTTTCTCCTCATGCATTAGTCCTTCCTCTCTGAAAGCTGTGAGCTTATTTTGTAGCTAGTTATTTAAACTGACACAGTAATTGTAGTAATTTTAGGAACCCTGTTGGTGGAGAGATATCACCTCTGTATTAAAACTGTGTATTTAAGCTGCACTGCTGTGAGGTTTTCATTCCCTTCTCTGCTAAAAAAGGGCTGAACTTGCTTAGCCACCCTGTAGATTTTTTGAAATTGCAAAAGTAAATTAACTAAAATGGATTATACATTATGAGAAGACCCTTTGAGGGAAGTTACGGTATATGAGCATTTATGTTCGGTGATTGCAACAACTGTTCATTTGGAAATGATGTTTTCATTAGGCGTAGCAGGTGGCAGGCTTTCAGTTCTGTCATGCAGATGGGATGCTCTTTGGTGCAGCCTCTGCTTGCACTGCTGTAGGACAGAAAACCCAGGAAGGCATTACTGCACCACTCAGGAAGGAGGAGGGGGAAAGGCAGTCTGGCAGAAGCCACTTTTCCAAATGTGTTTATATCGGGTGAAGTGTTCAGATCTCAGAGAAGGAACTCAGTCCAACAATTGTCATTGAGTGCAGAAGAGCCAGGCTGTGCTTTTGAGGATAAATGTTTATGTGGGAAAAAGGGTGAAAGTACTGACACAACGCTTTCAGGACTGGCAAGCAGCCTTCTTGATCTGTGACTGTTTTCTAATGATGCCTGTACTGTGATGAATGTTAATGTTTTCTTTAGGAAGATGAAAATTGGGCAGATTTTGGAAAGTGTTCCCACAAATCATGGTCAAACAAAACAAGCAGTAAAGAGCAGGGCCAGCATTAGCACTGCTTTGGGGTGCTTGGTTGTGGGACAGATTGTAGATGTGCCAAAGTCTTAAAATCTCCAGAAAAAAAAAAAAAAAAGTCAGAGTTCTGGTCTCTAAATTGATTCTTCACCCTTCTCTCCATCCATCCATCTATCCAGTAGTTAGAAAGAAAATTTACTCATATTTTAGCCCCCTTTTTCTCCTCCAGTTCTCCTTGGTTTTGAAGCTTATTAGAAAAGTGATAATATTCAGTGGTGCACACACTGTATCAGCGTGCTTTAGCGGCTGTATCTTCCCTGTAGCAATTCTCTGACAACAGCAGTTATGATCCCATTACATATGCTGTCCTAGTGGGGCAGAATTGATCCTGTTTTCCATCTAATAATTTCTGCAAAATGATTCACAGTATTATAGCAAACTGAGAATGACAATTTTTTAAGTTCTGTTTATCACAGGAACCCAGCTCTGATTGTGCAGCATGAGGAAGTGTTTTTTATTCCTGACCCAGTTTAATTGTCTTTTTTGAGTATTTTTTCTAATGTCTACACCTGAACTGGAAAGTTCCTGCTTTTTGTTCCTTGTTCAGTACATTTTTGGCTACCTTTTCCCCTTGTAGGGAAAGGTGGAAGATTGAAGAGAGTAACTGTGGTATTACCAGACATCAAGAGATCTTCAGTAAATTAGCACCATGTTGTTTAAAGGCCCCAAGTGCAGGAAAAGGTTCTGTTAGAGCTTACTGAAAACCTTTCTGAACGTTGGGGCAAAACTCCATAGAAAATTCTTCTCCTTTAGTTATGCTACTTCTGAATATACTCCATATCCACACTGCCCTTTTGACTTCCTTTCAGTGCATTCAAAATGTAATGCAAAGCGTGGTGTTGGAAGGGAACTTCTAAGCACAGTCTGGAGTGAGACACTTATTCCTTCCTCCTGTATTGACCTGGCTACTCTTCTATAACCTGACACAGCACAGCAAGGATTCCTTCTCTTTTTGCTTTCTACTATGCAAATGAAAGAAAGCAGTAGGATATGTGGCTTCCTCCTTTCTGATGTAGACCCTGAAAGTGCTTTTACCTGATGCAGTTTCTTACTGGGCAGTTCTTTTCAAGGAACAGGTAAAAGGTTACGGGTAACAGTAAAAAGCTGGTGACATATGAAAAAATGCAGTGCTTAATAAGTGATGTTGACTTTATTTTGCAATATGGAAACTGCTGTCATCAGTCATTACTTTTGGAGTTCACTGCACATTAGTAGTGCTTTGGCACATACTTTCTGAATAAAGGTGTGTTGATGTGATGTCAAACATGTTCTTTCCTTCCAGAAATATTCTTTTGTTGCACTTCTAACGGATGTCCTGGAAATTGAGGTTAAAGACAAATTTGCCAAGAGTCGTCCGATCATCAAGCGCTTCCTTGGGAAGTTAACCATACCAGTTCAGAGGCTATTGGAGAGACATGCAATCGGGTAAATTAATAGATTCTTAATGTTAACTTGTTTTGATCAGGAAGACTCAGCATCTGGGATGCTGGCACAGAGCAGCAAATTTTGACTACTTCTGTAGTAAAAAATTTAGTAGTAATTTAATAGCTTTATTGCCTGACTGGAAAATGTTAATTTTTCTAACCTTGTCCTGAATGCGTGTACACGTTTCGGTTTCTGTGTGTCTACATTTCTTTACATAAAAAATGTTATTCTCACAAAAAATGTTACCCTCTGGCTAAGTAGTCCAGAAGCAAGACATTATCACATTACTACGTGATTGTGTGCAAATTTTTTAGAAGAAGCAGATTTCATTGACTGACTTCTTTTGCAGTTCAAGTGTTTTTAATGATTGGTTCAATAATCAGAGATTTACTATCCTTTCAGCTAATTGGCCAGCACTGCAAGCTGTGACCCCTTATTTTCGAGTGCTCTTGGTACTGTGCAATTGAAATTGCCTTTTGCTATGAATACCACATTGGTGGGACTCAAAATTCATATGCTGTGCTATTAAAAAAAAAATTCTGTTCATGTTTTGATCGTTAACTGTTCTGGTGTAAAGATGCAAGTCGCTTAGAAACATTTAAGATGGTTTATGATGGTTACTGGAGAGGATGGTGGCATCCCTAGCTGGGTGATCCAACGAGACCTTCAAACCACCACAGGCACTGAGAGAAGCTTGAGACTTGGTCATCAGGCACTGTGGCACATTGCAGGTGTGAAGCCAGGTCTGCAAGAGATGTGTGCAAAAATGTCATTTACATCCAAGACAGCAGTAATTGTGAGGGGTCTTATTTTTGTTAATATCTATTAACTCTGTTTGACAAATTAGAAAAAAATAGTTCATTGAAACACAGTCGGAGGAACTGAATTACTCGAGTGCCTTTTGTATAGGCCCTGACTCCAAGTCTGCTAAAGTTAATGTGTCTCCATTAATTTAAAAAAGCCGCTGGATGAGGCCCATGAGGAATGATGGTGAAGTAAAATGTATATACTCTTCCCTGAAAACTTAAGGGCGTGGCAGTATCATCACACTTTTGCACAAAAATTAGGATATAATCAGCTGGCCTCCCTTTTCACAGATATTCTCATCAAAGTAACAAGTTCTGTAAATGGAGAAAATCAAATTCAATTTGAAAACAGTTTTCAGCTTTAAGTTTCCAAAGTGGTGTTTACACTGGTAAGTAAAGTAAGAATAAAATTGTAAGAGTAGCTTAAAATTTTCATAGTGTCTTCTGATACACATTTTATTAAAAAATATTTTAAAAAAAGCCTGCCCATTTTTTTGTAGTGGTATCAAAGAGCAGTGCAGGTGTATATTGATGCCATGGCTTCCTCTAATCTTGAGTGGTCTAGAGTACTGTAAAAACTGTGGGAACCCCAAGCGTCTCTAGCTGAAGGATTGTAGTTGGAATACAGAGTGATGAGTCTGTGACAGGTCCTGGAGACACTTCTGTAGTAGTTTAGTGTCCTGAGGGCTGTAAAGCAGCATGGAGAGAGGAGGCTGCTTTGCCTTATTGTGTCCACTCAGGACTTCTTAAAAGTTTAAGCCAACTGCTGCAGCTTATTTCAATAATAGTTGCATTTGTTTTAGTCTGTCACTCTTTTTGCAGTAGGAGTGCTCCCAGTAAAGGAGAGGTGTTTATACCAGTACAAAGTTATATGCATAAATAACAATAATTTCCTAGGGAGATCTTCAGTAGCTCCCTCTTCTCCCTTCAGCTCTCCCAGATGTGCTGAGGAGGGCTGAGGGTGTGAATTCTGGCTGTGCCTGATGAGAATGTATAGCCTAGGATCTGATCCTGAGTCTCAAGCTGTAATCAAATCTGAACTCAATAACTCTTAGGAATGTATTTGAAATTAAATCTAAGCATTAAAAGCTTTTCTAAATCAGAATTCAGAAGTGCTTTATTGAATGACAACTAAAATATGAAGAGACCATCTGTGACTTTTGTATATAGTAAAAACCACAAGGGGGCAGAAAGGTTTTGTTAATTATAAAACATTTTGGATTGGGGGAAGAAGGAGTTTAGGAGAGAGGGATCCTTTGCAGTTTGACTTCTTTAGAACTTAAGATATTTAGGAATGTGTGAGAAATGGTGGAACACAGTGCGTACTTGGAATTGATAAAAAATAGTTTATTAGGCTGTTTTATCTGTTAACAAAAGGTATTTTACACCATTGTTAGTGTTCCATACAACTCAGAGTATGTGGCTGATTTGAAGACTGTAATAGAAATCACTTCCTATCACACTGACATTTAACTGATAAGGGTGTCTGATACAAAATTCTGGAAAAATAAAACCCATTAAAATTTAAAAAGCCCCTATATCTTTGTTTTGCAGAGACCAGGTTCTCAGCTATAATCTTGGCAGAAGGCTCCCAGCTGATCATGTTAGTGGGTATCTCCAATTCAAAGTGGAAATCACATCTTCTGTTCACGAAGGTGAGAATTTGTCAGTGATCTGGATCTCCAAATGGAGAGAGTTTCTATGTATTTCTATGTCTAGGATTTTCTATTGTTGCAGAGCTAATATACATTTTCAATTGGGTACAGTGCCTCTATTATAGATTTTTTTCTTTTGGGATTCAGTGTTTAGGTATGTCAGGTGCAGCTTTGGAGATGACAGTACCAAAACACCAACACTTGGCATGTTGTTTTTGATTTTGTTAGATTGATTCTAAATGAATCTGCTTATGATTCTCGTTTTATGGGACTGATTATTTTTATTTCCCTCTTATATGTATTACCATATTTTTATTACTATTATTATTACCGTAGCATACCTAATATCTCAAGAACATTGTGGAAGTAGATTCCCATTCTTCACAGTGGAAAGTCTTGTAAACCAAGTCAAAATAAATGCTGTGTATAAAATTTGGTATCTGTACACAATTTGGGATTCCCCATATGATCTCAGATGCTGGTTTGCATGTTGCTAAGGGTGTAATGACAACTGGTGTCAGTGATTAGCTTTGTGTAAATCCTACTTTTGGATCTGAGAACTATGCTGTGAAAAACTGATTCCTTGTTTATGACACCGGCTTTACCGACAGTTTGGCAAGATGCTTGGCAGTGCTTTGTCTTAGAAAGCAAAATGGGAATCCTTTAAAGTCATACTTCACACCTCCTAAATTTTCTGTGTCCTACACAATTGTGTAGACTTATACAGAGAAAATTGCTGTTCCCATGCTGTAGATACCTCTGTTATTTTAACTGAATTTTTTTCCCTTAGTTGTCTGATTGAAATAAGCAAACATCTTGAAAGATGTGCATTTTAAAATAATTTCAGGGATGCAGTCTGTTGCTGCGTGGTGTTACACATTCAGTCTTTATGTCTCTGCAGATGCTTCACCAGAAACAGTTGGCACTTTGCTAGGAACAAACTCTGTAAATGGAGACTTGGGGAGCCCCTCTGATGATGAGGACATGCCAGCAGGACACGATACATCCACAGTATGTTCCAATGGTCCAGTCTTTGACGAATCTTCTGGAGATGCCATCCTGAGGCATTCTTTAAGGACTAGTAGGACTCTGGAAACCGACCAGGACGAGCTGACCTCTGGTGCTTCAAGATCATCACCTACCAGAGGTCGCCAGGACTCACTAAATGATTATCTGGATGCAATAGAACACAATAACCATCCCAGACCAGGGACATCTGCCTGTGGCGAGCGACCACGTGGAGCCTCCCCCAAACTGAGGAGTAGTTTCCCTACTGACACAAGACTTAATGCTATGCTTCACATCGACTCAGATGAAGAAGAGCATGAGCTACATCAAGACCTGGGTTTTCCATCTTCCTTGGAAGATGATGGTGGTTTGGTAATGCTAAATGGTGCTACAAGAAATGCTGAAAGAAATGGTGTAAGTTCCTCATCAGATCAGGTGGTGCAAGGGCCTGCAGAGAATGAAAGCGTTTCAGCCTCTGATGCTCCTTTGCCATCAGCTGATGACCAGCAAGAGACTCTCCCAGAGCTTCCCCTGTCACAGTCGGCAGGACCCGAAAACCTTCCAGATTCCCAGACTGAAGCACCAGCAGACCAGGCTGGCAGCGAGTTGTGTGACGCTCAGGAGGCAGAGCAGACCCCCAGCACTGCGGACACGGGGGCTGCCGATGCCGCTGGTGGGAGCAGGAGGGGTGTTAGTGAAACAGAGTCCACTGATCAAGGGTCTGAACCTTCCCAGCTGTCATCAGAAACCGAGCAGAGCGATCCTGCTCGCACGGAAAGCGTCAGCGAGGCTAGTACCCGTCCAGAAGGGGAGAGTGACGTGGAAGGGGCAGACAGCTCTTGCAATGAAAGCGCGACCGTGCGGCGTTCCTCGGTTGAAATGCGCTGTTCTTCCTGTGAGAGTGCCAGGTTTCCCGAGACTCCAGCCTTTTCTTCTCAGGAGGATGAAGAGGGAGCTTGTGCCACTGATGCACCTAGAGCTGAGGCAAGTGCTGAAACACTGGACTTTGCGAGTACTTCTGGTTCTCTGCCTGCGGTGCAATTACCTCAGGAGGAAGTGCAGGAGGCTGAGGCAGGTGAACTGCAAGACCAAGAGGAAGCAGAAGAAATCTGGCAAAGAAGAAGAAGCCTGCAGGCAGCAGCTGCCCACAGCCAGTCTCAGGATGAAGAACTTGAAGGAGCCACAGCAGCTTGTGAGGGTGCCACGGCACAGCTTGAAGGAGCTACCGGAGGTAACAACTTCAGGAGGCACTTTCTGAAGTGACCTTTCTGCAGCCAGTAAAAAAATACTGCAGGAATTAATGTCTGAAAATAAAGATCCTTAATTTCTCATTTTTGTTATATTTCACGATTTTTCCTTTGAATTTATTCTCTTCTTCAAGAGACCCTTGGAGATTTTTGGTGTAACAAAAATTCAAACCTGAAATATCCAAAACATGTTTATTTTGAAATTCAATACATTTTAATTCTTAAGAGAGTAGTGAGCAGGATGAAGAGGAGGAAAGAAATCTGGAATATTACCCTGCTCACTAATAAAAATGGTAATGAGGAGGGACAAAACTCCCAAAACTGAAATGCAAATTAAAATTTATATCGGGCTCTCTTCTTTTGAATGTTTATATATTAGCAATAAAACATGAGGGTAATCAAAAGAAAGTGGAAAAGAAAAAGAATTACTTTTTGGTCATACTTCAGGCTATTTATCTTCCCTTTCCCAATTCGTTTTCTGTATAGACACATTGTAGCACACTGGAACCTTGAGAGGAGAGGAATGTATTGCCCAAGTTTACACTGTAAAACTCTTACTGATTTTAAAATTATTTTAACAACTGAAAATTTTCTGTCTCACTAAAATCACTGAAAGTAGAAATATGTCCCTAGTGGATTGTTTCCAAGCACATTTAACGATGGATTATCTGTTCAGTTTCTTCAGGGATTGAAGTGTATCTATCAAGTGGGTTTCCGAATGCATCTTTTTCATAACATATCAAGAGTTTTAGGATCTATTAATTTCTTCTCTTCATAAACAGCTCATTGATTTGGAAATAAAATTTTTGGTATTTACTTCAAGTACTGTCAATACTTTACAGCTTTTCCTAGATATTAGGGATGCTCTTTATCAGTTGTCAGATTGCGTCACATCTTGCAAATCATTGTGGCTGCAGCGAGGGAGGTCAATGGACAGTTTCATCTCCCACTCTTAAACATTGTTTCTGAGTGGGCCAGGTGGAGCTTTGTCCTGAAATATGGCTCAGGCACATGCTGTTTCTGTGTCCTGGTTTCTGCTGCTCACAGGTAGATGCAGTATATCCCAGCGATTACATGTTCAGGACCAGAACTGCGGCACATCCCAGAGAAATCACTTGCCTAGGACAGCTTATTCTGACCCAAGGAATAGATGACTTTTAGATATACCCTAAAATATCATAGCCCTGCAGAAGCTTTAACGTGTCTTGCTCAGTTTAGAGGCAACTCTAGGGCTTCCCCACATTACCTGAAAAATAATTTGTGGGTGTTCTGTTTGCAGGTTCTCCCGCCAATGGCCATCAACCTTTGAGGTCTCTGCCTTCGGTACGTCAGGATGTCAGCCGCTACCAGAGAGTGGATGAGGCTCTACCACCAAGTGAGGTTCTTCATACTTTAACTGGGGGATTAGCTGCCTGGATCTCATTACTGAGATCTCATTGCAGTTCTTTTTTAAATGTGACAACTGAGAATGAACAGCTAAGAAGTTCGAAGTGAGGAGTGATGATGATTAAGTCTAGTGTTGTTGTTGTAAAAGGCGTTGTGCTCAGTCTGCAAACTCTCGGGATGTGTTATGATAATTCCACCTGGTGTATACAGACTTGCTTAGTGTCACTTGTGGAGAAGTAGGAAGGCACTGTGCTGCCTTTTTGGTATGCAGTGCACAAGAGTAGGGAGGTGAAGTGATAACACTTTATGAGGCACTGGGAGGTGTCAAGCACCCTGAAATCTCTGAATACTTGTATGGTAATGATTTACAAATAAACATATAATATCTTTAATTGCTGCAGATTATGTGAAAATTGTCTATGTTTTCCTTGCATTTTTTGAGGCAGTGTGAAGATTTTATATTAAAATAAACCTGGATATTAAGCAACAGTTAGATGAGCCTAAATGACCATATAAGTTGTAACTTCTCTAAGGCATATAGAAAATGCATTGGTCTCAATTACTGAACTGATTCACTTGCTTAAACTTTGGGCAGTGGAAATCTATTCAGTATTAGGTATTTAAAGAAAGGACCCCACAAAAAGCTACACAGCTAATAGAAAAGCATTGCATCAAAGCAAAAAAATGGCTAGAGAAAGTTAAATTCAGACCCACTGGCAAAGCTCTGTTACTTTCAAGGAGTCCTGAATTCACATATTTAGGAAAAAATGAATAGATCCCTATTTCCCAGTATGGTATGGGACTGTGTTTGCTCTGTAATCAGAATGAGTAACTCGAAGGAGCTTTGTAGTAGTAGCAGAACATAAATATAACTGTGTGTGGAAAGCCAGGATGATAATAAGGTTGTAATCCCTGCTGCTTCTGTTATAATCAGTGCTAACAAATACCCTAACAGACTAACAAATTAGTCCTGTGTGTTAGCAGTTAATTAACTACCACCTCAATATACCTTTTACAAAAGTGTGTCTGGGAGCAGAGTTGCGCTTTTTATCACTTTTCATACTGAGAAAGACAGAGACCATTACAGGAAATAAATAGTGATTGGTGGAATGAGAAATGCACAGTTCTGTGGTTTATACCTAGGTCACCTGTTGTGTTTCAGAAGCAAACTGTGCACTACAATAACTACTTGGAAAAACTATTGGAATATTAATGGAAAAGGTTTGGCTGGGATTTTACAGTCATACATGGGCATGTCACAAATTTAATATTTAAATACTGAAAAAATAGAGAAAACATTGAGAATCTGGTTTTGAGTTATAAACTGTAATTTCTTTGTAATTTGGGTTGCATTCTATTTGTTTCACCAGAATTTGGAAGTAAGAAAGGATAATAGGTGAATTTCTTCCAGTTGAGTGTAGGTTAAGTTAAAGAACAAGAGAATTAACATATTTATCTTATATCTGTGCCTATAATATGCAATGATATGCTCCAATTCCATAATTCCTAGGGAAAAATTAGCAAAGCTTGACCATGAAACCTTGAGAAATTATAATTTTGGAGTTCCACAAGCTATTTGTAACATATTTGACTAACAGGGATTTGACTAAGAGAAGATATCCTTGTCCATCACAACACTAATGCAGATGCTTTACTTTGGAAACCAGTGCCCAAGTGTTTAAACTTGTGTTTTATTTAAACTGAGTTTGGGCAAAAATGTTTTTCTTCTGCAAAACTATGTTACAGAAATGGTGATTGCGTCAGAATTGGACATAAACACCACAAAAATTTCAACTTATTATACAGTGGTTTAGGGTTTGACATTTAAGCAGGATAATGAATTCACAAATTTAAGCTGTTGGAGGGTTTGTTTTGTTTTGCTTTGGTGTGTTTTTTTCCCCAATGGACAATTCTGTTCTTCCTGGAATACTTCAATCTCTTTGTTTTGTTTAGAAATCCTGGTTAAAAATTTTCTGTGTCAGCAGATACTACCTTTTTTTTTTTTTTTTTTTTTTTTTTTTTTTTTTTTTTTTTTTTTTTTTTTTTTTTTTTTTTTTTTTTTTTTTTTTTTTTTTTTTTTTTTTTTTTTTTTTTTTTTTTTTTTTTTTTTTTTTAATGGGACTTTTGCACAGGCACATCGTTTCAGTAATTTTTCTCTTTTTAAAAGAATGAAAACATTTTTCAGAAAAGGTTGAAATGCTTGTTTGCTTATTTGAGATACAAATGAAATTATTTTTAAATAGCTTTCAAATGTGTTATATTTTGTATAGCAGATACCTTTATATTGTAGTAGACTTTACTTCTTCTCTGCTGTCAAGACATTTTTATACCCTCTTTCCTCACTGAGTGACAGTCATTTAGGATTGGTTGCTTGCCAGTGGTTTTTAAAACGTTATTGCAGTGACTGATGTTTTCACCTAGACTTGCAATACAGAAAGTCTGATCTAGAAACCTTCTGAGTTCTCAAAGACTGTTTTTCATCTGATGTGCTAAATGGTTTGCATGTTGCTGGTATCCAAGAGTCAGGCATGTCTATTTCCATATAGATACTTATTTTTTTATGTATATATTTTTTTAATTATTGTTATTATTACATGGCCCCCAGCTATGATCAGTATCTTGATTTCCTGCTCATTTTATAAGCAGTTATGAGGCAGACAGTGTTCCTGACTCAAAAAGCCTCTATACTTAAGGCCTAGGTGTTGTGATGCACCTGGTTTCTGCTGTGGCTGGGGAAAGGTCCCAGTGCCTTCCTCTCTGCTCTCCCAGGGTGTCATCATGGTGCAGACTTCTAACACTCTCTGCAGCTTCTTTTGCAAAACCAGTGGACAGCATTACAGTTACACAAGAAGTATGAATTTACCATGGTATTTGCATAATTGGCAATTCTGGAACATGCATTTAGTCTGTGAAGGAGGAGTTTTATACTTGTCCATCTTTTTGGCAGGTCTGTTTACCTTTAACATGTTTAAATTTAAACCCAGGAAGAGGACTGGCATCTGTTTTATTACTGTTACTGTTACTATTACCTGGGGAAAAACAGTGGCAGGTGTCAAGCTTTGCAAGGTTTTTGGTACTTACCCATAGGCCTTTTGCACTGGAATAAACCTCAGAGATTGGATCTTGAGTTACTTCAGTCCAGGAGAATTACTATGTACCATATGTTTTGCTGGGGGTTTTTTTTGGTGTTTGTTTTTTGTATGTTGTTTGTTTCATTGTTCTTGGACAGTTACTAGTTAGTGGGAAGTAAAATAGAGACAAGAAAAAGAATTTTTCGGTATGGATTCCACAGAACCTTTACCTACAGTGGGGAATTTCATTTATGGGATAAAATAGGGAAAAGCTGTCTCTCTTAAACATTCAGGTTTAACATTAAAGTTCTGTGTGGAAGTCAGTCTGTAAAAGAGAAATAGAAACTTGAAACAATAGATTTTGTTACAAAAATGACAGAGCTAAGATAAAGAACTAAATAAACTCCAAGCCCTCCATAGTTTACAGTGTTTTATTGCCACTCAGACTGGGAGGCTCGAATTGACAGCCACGGACGGATTTTTTACGTGGACCACGTGAACAGGACAACGACCTGGCAGCGACCCACAGCCCCCCCAGCCCCACAGATTCTCCAGAGGTCAAATTCCATACAGCAGATGGAACAGCTGAATCGCCGGTAAGAATCACCCCTGTGGTTTGTGAATTCCGTGTGCTTGCAGAGCTGCATTCACCACTGCAACACCCAGCACGGAGGGGGCGAGGGCACAGTTGCTACCACAGTTGGTCTTAACGTGTTTATTTTTATGTGGCGGTTGCTTTTAGTTTGCATGTGGGCTTCTGCGACTTTTGTATTCCACCTGTGATCTTAAGCTGCGTGGCTAAATAAAATAACGTCTGTAACAGTTTGCAGAAATTCAAAAGGAGAAATTAGAAATGGAGAAATTAGAGGTCTGCGTATTGACCTGTGGGGCAGAGAAGGTGGGCAGGCTCCCTTGGAGCCAAACTTGGGTCATAGTTACCATATACTATATATAAAGTCCAGTTTTCCAACCCTAGGTACCAGAGCATCCGAAGAACAATGACTAATGAAAGGCCTGAAGAGCATACAAATGCCGTGGATGGAGCTACAGAGGAAGCTGACTTTCACCATTCTAATGCAGGTTAAAAAAAACCCTAAATATTTTTTTCCCCTTTTCTAAAGGAGGGAATTTTCATCTCATAGGTGATTTAGTGAAAGTGATATAAGGCAGAACCTAACTTCTGCTTCTGAAAGTCTAGGTTCTTTAACTTTTTTAGACAGTCTGCTCATATTATTTCTCTTATAACATATCCTTAAATCCATTATTTCCTAGTCTCTCCTTGAGACTTGTGTTTTTAAGTTCCAAATTATTTTTTTTACCTACTCAGGTATGTCTTGAGTTGGTCTTCAGCTTCTGAGGAGTATTTAAAAAAATCAAATAAAGCTACGACTCTGCTTACTGAAGAGGCTATGGGAATGTCACATGTCTCTTACAATATAATTTTGCAGGAATATACTACAAGTATTTTACTTTTCTTTTTGGTAGTTTGTCACTGACCACTAATGTTCAGTCCTTGTTCTGCCAAAATTGGGTCCAGATTCTTGTGCGCAGAACTTTGGCACAGACGCCTGTTTTTCATCTGGTGTTTGTGCAGTTGATTCTCCCTGCCTGCACACAGGTCTTTGTGCTTTCCTAATGTGCTGCTATAGTTTTTAATTTTGTCCATCCTGCTGTCCAAGTACTGCAGCATCTCCTAATTGGAGCAAGTTCTGTCCACCCTATCCAGTAATTAGTAGAAGTAATGAATAGGACCAGATCTTGGTGAAACATCACTTAGTGTACCCTTACAAGATTTATGCCTTTCCTTCTGAGAACTCCTTCACACCTCCAAAAGAGCCACCAGTGTCTCAGTGACTGCTGCCCCTAGTTTCCTGACTGTTAGAGTGCACTTCACCAGGCCTAAAGGGATTGAACACCTTCAATTTGCACCACCCTCTTTAACCTGCTTGTTATCTATCCTAACCTAAAAAGAAAGCTCTCTTTCACTTCCATTTTTTGGTGTTTTTCTGATTGTCTGGCCAGACCTTTTGATCGAAGATAAAAAGGTCTTTTTTTGAGTTCTAAGCATCATTACTAGTTTTACCTTTCACTCAGCAGTTCTCTCCATAATCATCTTCCTACTGATACATTTTTAAAGTTTGTTACCCATCCAGTCTCTTGTGTAGTTGTGTGGTGTCATGTGCTTTGGCTTTGTCTCTAGGTGGTCTTGATATTCTCTTATAATACTCTCTCCTAAATTAATCTGATATGCAAGCAGTGTCACCCTGTCTTGAGTTTCAAGTCATTGTTGAACTTGAGATTTAGCCAAGTGCTCCCTTTTATTACTTGTATTCTTCACTGCTGTTGTAGGTTTTTCCTCTTCTGTCTTTGTGCACGTGCAGCCAGATGGTTTGTTGTGCTGTAAACAATTCAGTTTACAGCAAATTCAGGCCAAACCAGCAAGTTCAGCTGAATAAGCTTTTCATAAACTGAATTCGCAACCCCCTAAACTGCAGTAATGGACCACCTGGTCATTCTGGTTTCCAGATTACCCAGACTATGACAGAGGGCCTATCTGCAGTGTGTCACAGCATCTTCCAGGTTGTGAGAGTCGACTGGTGCACAGCCAAGTTTTGTACCAGTGCAGAGTTGACGTGTAACCACAGTGCAGGCCTGGAAGACACTCCCAGCCCAAGTATTCAGGCAGAGCTTCAGGAGCCTTTGTGCTGTTCTGCCTTTGCCATTGACACGCCTCATGTGAGAGAGCTTGAGATCTATTGTTGAAGAAATGTCTCTAAAAATCTTGTTTGTTTTACCTATTACTCATCCACTTTCTGGCTTCATCTAATGCTTAGAATTAACATCTTTATTTTCCCTAGTCCTTTTATTCCATGTTTACTCATCCATATTTACAATTTTACTGTCATGTTATTTTCCTCTTCTTTTGTAATTCTTACTCTTCCCGCAGTTTAGTCCTATTCACTGCTTGCTCTGCTTGTGGGTTATGATCTTTTCTATTTGTAATAGCTGTATTCTACATGATTAATGTTCATTTGATGGAAAAGTGTGCGAATACTGCAATGTGTAAAAGAAACTCTGAAATGTAGATGGCAACACACATTTTAGTGTAAAATCACTGCAGACCCAGCCTGAACCTAAAAATGCCTATCAAAATATGCATCCAGGTATCCTGTTGATTTTCAAAGGTAATTGGGGGGGAACAGTTTTGACGTAGCAAACACCACTAATAATATATTTTCAGTTCCTGCTACTGTAGAAAAATCAGTGCACTTCTGCAGTTGCTAGGAGAAGACACAAATGTTTACTGGAAGTTGAAACTTGAAAGGTACTTCCTTGGCAACCTGCTTCTTACTTGCATAAGCTGCTTAAATACTGTATCAGGATTGTGTTAATGGCAGTGATTTATTGTTCATTTTCTTTTCTTTGTTTTAAGTGTGCAATGACTTTTATATCCATGAGTTCGCATTTAAAAGATAACTTACCTGCATACAGCCACAATATAGCAATGTGGGCATGGCACAGGAACCTTCTTGCATCTTGTACACAGATACAATACTTGGATGTAATTGAAAAAAAAAACCCGATTTTGGTTCACCAAAAGCAGCAAGTAAAAATTGCTAAACTAAATCTGTAATATTTGCAGGCACTTCAGTGCTATGTCAGAAGAAAGGTACACTTATGTGGAGAATACTCAGTCAATCTGAAATAGTTGTATGCTTAGTGGTTTTTTTGCCATTGTGATTCAAACCAATATAGTTGTTTGCAGTGATGCTTTGGTAGTAATTATTGGATGTCTTTGTCGTTTACTTTGCTGCTAGATTTTCGAAGAGAGAATGTGCTGCCTCACTCTACCTCCAGATCCAGACTTACTTTATTGCTCCAGTCTCCCCCTGTGAAATTCCTTATCAGCCCAGAGTTCTTTACAGTGCTGCATTCTAACCCTGTGAGTATGGTGGCTACAGCTGAAAAACTTTCATAAATACATGCTTATAAATACAGTTGTTTTGTGTATAAAGATATTGCTCAGTGTTTGGTGATAAAATATTGGTAGTACATGGGGAAGCTGAATAAATTCACTTATCATTGTTCCTTGCAATTGTTGGGCTATCAGAGCCATCCTAGTTCTGCATTATTGCAGTTTTTATTTTTCACTCAATTCTTCTCATGATCTTTCAAATCTTTCTCATGTTACAAAATTAATTGACTCATTATTCCAGAAACTGGGAAATATTTATGAGTAAATAATTGCTTTTAAAGCAGTTTTAATGTTACAGGATTCTTCACAGCTCCAGGGTAAAGTGTGGCAAATGCAATCTTTAATGTATTTCACACTTAACTGAAGTGAGTCAGTTTGTAATTTTGTGTATCATCTCAACTGAAATAAGAAACTTTAAACACTTATCCCAAGACCTCAGAAAGAGAGCCACTGCTTTTCATACCGTTGAGACTTAGTGGGAGATAATTCATGATTAGGTGGTTAATTTACTGTGAAGGCTTTTTTTGTTTTGCAGAGTGCCTATCGCATGTTTACAAATAACACGTGTCTGAAGCACATGATCACCAAAGTCCGGCGGGACACCCACCATTTCGAGCGCTACCAGCACAATCGTGACTTGGTGGGCTTCCTCAACATGTTTGCCAACAAACAGCTGGAGCTGCCCAGGGGTTGGGAAATGAAACACGACCATCAGGGCAAGGTAACTTGGGTGATGCGAAGTGGGCCTTGTGTTCATCAGTTTCTGAGGTAAAATGGATGCCCTTGAGGTAAAACGGATGGTCTGGGATAGCTCTGGGGTGAGATCACTGTGTTGGTTATGTATTGGTTAACTGGAAAGGCATGGTATGTAGGTGGTTTCATTAGTAGGGATTAGGGATCTTAAATAGTTGCATGTCTCATTGCTTTTATTTTTTTTTTAAACAGGTGTCAATTCTCTATTTCTTAAAAAATATTTTGAAATCAAAGAACAGCCACTTTTGTAGTAGAATGTTATTTTTAAGTAATTTTATGATAGTGCATCTTCAGTATGTGGAATATTATATTTTTTTAGGAGGGTTAAAAACAGACTGTGATTAGCATGTGAGCAAGTGATAAGGCTTATCAGTTCATGTGAGAAGTCCCAGTTAGGACCACTGGCATATAAAGCTTCTTGGTTCTTATGTTTAACACTCTCAGTACTGTTAGCTGTGAGGGTCCATACAATGAATGATCTTGATGCTTGGAAAGATTACAGACAAATTCTAGACTGAAGGGTAGAAGAAGTGCTTGAGGGTTGTTTTCTTTTTGTTGTTGGTTGTTTTGTTGGTTTTTTTTTAACTTTGGCTATCATTTTGGTTTTTTTCATTAGACACACAATTGCAAATGAGCAATTACACTTAAGTTGTTCTTTGCCTCACTGTTTTCTGGATGAAGTCATTCTTGTGCTGTTCACTTCTTCAGAGGCCTGTTTTCTCCTGAAGAATATAGCAATTTTCAATTTTCTTTAATAGGTCCTCCATGGAGAGAATCAGAGCTTTGAATTTCTGGTGTGGTATTTGGTAACAGCAATGCTACCACAACATTAATCAACAAGAGGAAGCACTGAATAAATTCCCACTGGGATTTCTTCACTTTGAATTAGGCTCAGCATTGCTCATTTTCATTATGTAGAACTGCCTTTGTCATGAGTACCACTTGTGGCCAGTAGAAAAGCCTGTTCAGCCCTCAAGAGAGATGATGGCCAATACATGATGAGACCAGTGCTTGGTGAGACCAAACTGAAACCAGACCTGCCTTTACTAAAGCATTAACCTAAATAGAAGCAAGTAGAAATTAGCCATACCACAATACGTAGTTATATTTCCTTTCCCTGGCTACTCTTTCCTGCACATTTTAAATACAGATGCAAGTGTATATACTTTTAGTTAGATCTCTGAAAGATGTGCAAATACATAAGAAGTTATCGGAGGGTGTTTTTGTTTTTTTTCTTTCTACAGTTAAAGAATCCATAGTATTTGATTACTGATGTCTTCAACGGGGAAAAAAAGGTTTTTTAGCAAGCTTCGTAGACTTTATTGGGAAGGATAACTAGGGCAGCTATCCATGTTTAATGGGCTAAATATCATTTTGGCACTACATATCTTATGTCAGTCTCTTCAAGCATTGTAGGTTTATGGATTATAGCTAGGCAGGAGTTATGAGAGGAATTTTTTTGAAAGGAGACTGTGAACCACACTGTATTTTGAGCTGTGTGCCAGTGTCCAGATTAGCCTGAAGCCTTGAAGCTCCAATGGTTATCTTCACTGAAGCTTCAAAGTGGTAATTTATGCTTTATTTTAAAGTAGGCTACTACAAGCTGGCCTGCAACCATTCATATTTAATAAGACATGATAGTCTTTAACTTCATGTTCAACTGAGTTGTTTATTTAAATATAATGGTAAGGAACACTGCATGCAATATTAGAGTGCTGCATTACCTCAAACAACTGTGTAGTGCAACTCTAGGTGGTACCTCCTCCTATATCAAGTCAGTATTGTTATTATAAGTGATTTTTCAGTGTGATGTTGACTTAATGAAATCAACCTTTGTTCTGATGAAAGTGCTTCACTTATAAATGTACACAGACAGACTAGGTAAAATAGTTGCTAGAAGGATATTAAAAAAAAAAACCCAAACGCTATACCAACCACTTGCTAGGAAGGTAAATAAACCTATCAATCAGGAGAAAAGTTTGAGAAAGACCAGGTATGTTCCAAAAGTCTCAGTCATTTTCCAGGCCCCAAACATAAATTTCATGATAGTTTTCTGCTTTCACACTGGTTTCATATTCTCTAATCTGTGCGCTGTTGGCACATTGCAGGTGCCGTCACTGTTTGTGGAGGTAAAAAAGTCCTGCCTCAGGCTCAAATGTTTCAATTAAAATTACATTTATTGAAGCTGTTTTATAGTGTTTGAACTGCGAAACTGTTGGTTTCACTTGCATATCTGTGACTATGTCAGATGGTCAGAATGGACATTTGGTCCTTATTGCTTAGGTGATGTGCTTCCTTCCTTTTAGGCACATATGACAGGTACAGGTGATTGCTGTTAGTGCTGTAAGAGGCTTGCTGCTCTCATCTGGAGTATTTTTAGGGTTTTGAAACTGTGGTGTCCCTCCATATGCTTCTCCTTCCTTGGGAAATGGAAGTAAGAACGTTTTCTCTCCCCACAGTCCATAATGGCGTTTAGTTGCTGTATAGCATGACACACTGGTTTGTGTATCTACCTTCGTAGAAGTTAGAATTGCATTTGCTCTGGTCTGCCTATACCAAGCAGCCTGAAGCAATGATTTCATGAACACCAGAAGCTGGTGTCGCTGCCAGGAGAGCTGGTTCTGCTCTGCTCTCACCCCTGGTGAGCTGACCGAGGTTAGAGGAGCCAGCAGGGAGAGGGACAACAGGAGAGTAACTTTAGCCTGACCAGCTCCCCAGCTGGGTTCACTGCATGGCCACGCAAACACTTGTGCCAGCTCAAGGCAGGAAGGGCACACAGGGGATGAAACAAGTGGTCAGGAGGGGGAAAGATGAGAATCTTGGTTTTTGCTGACAGCGCAGGACTAAATTGCCTGTGAAACTGTGGTTGAGGTACCTCACTAGTAGCCAAACACAGAAATGGCTCCTGCAGTCCCTGACCACTTCTCTGCTGGTCCAGATTCTTTAAATCTTCAAACCAGATGTCACTTTCCTGTAATTGTCCTGCTCAAAACCAAGATCCTTTTTTTGCCACTTCCACATGTTTCCCACATTGTGACTGAAAACATGAAGGGTGTTGAATTAGAATAGTGCTGGTTTCCAAGTGCAACACTAACACTGCAAAAAGTTTAAATTTCAGGGCTTAAAACCCTTTTTTTTGTTCAAATCTGACAGAATTGTAGGAGGTTTTCATTTTACAGGATACATGTTTCCATGATCTTCTTTTCAGCAAGCAGCTGACTGGCCAATATGTGGTAGTTCTCATCAATTGCCTGATGTAAATATTTTTGTTGCCATCATCCTTTTGTCCTTGATTCAACTTTGTTTTTTGTTCCGAGGGATCTTTTTTGTTGTTGTTGTTGTTTTGGGGTGGTGCTTTAGAGATTTTGAGGGGTTTGTTGTGTTTGGGTTTTGTTTGTTTGTTTGTTTTTGTTTTTGTTGGTTTGTTTTTGTTTTTAAGAAAAGGTTAATGAACTTAAAATAGTTATATCAGGAAGATGGCAAAAATACTTGTTGACCTGTAATCATGGTTCATTACAGGATGCAAGTGTGCACTTGACATATATACACCCAGTTGTGTTGGTAATTATATGGTAACTACATCACAAAAGGGAATGGCTTTGCCACTTAATAACATCTTTTTAGATGCTTATAAGGAAATGAAACAGAGAATACACCAGGATTACTTTTATTAAACGTTCAAGTCTTCTCTTCTTGACACTCATAATAAAGCTTCCTACTTCTGATGCTTGTCAGATGAGAACTTCAAAGTTAATGTACAGGCATTAACTTCAGACATAATTAAAAAAAAAAAATTGGCTATAAATTCTTTCTTCTTTCCCCTTCTCCAGGCTTTCTTTGTTGACCACAACTCCCGCACCACGACGTTCATTGACCCCCGGCTCCCCTTGCAGAGTAGCAGGCCCACTAGTGCGTTAGTCCATCGGCAGCACTTAACCAGACAACGCAGCCACAGTGCTGGTGAGGTGAGTTGCATCCCTGTGCCTTCTCTTTGGGAACCACCGGGTTTTTAAGATGATCTTCTTTCACAATGTTCCATTCACAATTCCAAAACATCTTGTGAGGAGCCTGATTCTTCTGTAAGTGTACAGTAACCATCCATAAAGATTTATTATTTTATCTGCTAGCCACTGTTGCTTTTAAAATGTATTATTCAGAGGAAAAATATCAAACACGAGCTTCTCCTACTTTTGATTCGCAGTAACCCCATTTAACCACAGGAGAGCATCTGATTACAGATTACCAGTACCTATAGCCTGTCTTTCACTGACAAAATGTGTATTGTTGTCTCCAATTATATTGATATATAACTCTGCATATAAGAGGGGGGAAAAGATGCATGTGTGACTATACCTCTAGTTGTGCCACTTTCCAAGTAAGTATAAAAAAATCTTACCACATAACAGGCTAATCAGTCTGTCATATGCATTTGCATATGTATTTCATCTCTACTTTCTGATCAGAAATAAATGGAAACCACTGTTTTGTTGATATGTCACTGTGGACCATTTTCAACAGCAGATTCCATGGTTTTGTTTTCACTTCTTTTTACTTACGACCTTGAATATGTACAATGACTTGGACTTCGGTTGTACTTTATTTAACCTCCATACTGTCGGCTGTAAGTTGTCTTTTCAGGGGAGGGCCATTCCGTGCCAGGAGTTAAAGATAATAAAATTCAGAATAGCAAGAGAAGTGCTCTGATTTATCCTTTTTATAGCTCAGTCTTGTGGCAGATGAAGTTCTGCCAGATGTGTGTTACAGNAAAAAAAAATTATCAAAATGCTTTCTTTGGATTTGTCTTGTCGTGAACTTTGATGTTTTGAAGCCACTGACCCAGTTTTTACAGGGAGATGCTCTAAAGCAAACATGAACCAGTGTAAGGAATGCCTTTTTAGCTAAAGCTCAACTGCAGTGTGAAGCCAGAGCTAATGATAATGGCATTCCTTTTCCAGGACATTGCCTAACAGGAAATAATTTTTCATTTTCCTGAAAGAGTATTATCAGAGAGCACAAAGGTCTTGGGAGATATCTCAGGACATTTGCTTCTTTGTGATTTAAGAGACAGGATTTAAAAGCAACCTTTATAATTATTTGATCTTTTGTAGTCAGATGTTTTAGAGATCTTTGAAACTTGGAAGTGTAGTTCAAATGCTAACTATTACATGTAGGCAGATAAACTGGGGAGTAAACATAAAAATCCAGCAGGATGAAAGAGAGTTTGGCCAAATGTTTTATACAGATAAACTATCCTGACACTGTAGAAATAACTGAAACCTTATCATGCAGTAAACTGCAGCAGTTGCCCTGACATCACAAATGTTACTAACAACAATTTTATTTTTTGGCTGTACTCTAAAAAATGTTCAGATACAACATTTTTCAATACCAGAATGTGAATAAAAAAAAAAATCAGAACAGTTTTACTGAATGATTCTAGGAACCGTGTTTTTACCAATTTTGGACTTGTTTTCCTTGCCTGAATGTGGACTCACTTCTTTATCCTCCTGCTTCAGCCACAAACTTGTTTTCACTTCAAATTTAGGGAAACTCCATTCATGCACAGAGGTAACAGAGATGCTGATGGAAGAGTAGAATTTGAGGTAATAGAGGTGCTAATGAAGAAACAGTATTTGATTTCCAGAGCATTTGATATGGATAAAGTTGTCCATGAATTACAAAAGACCCTCTGAAAGAATCCCAATTTTAATTTTTTTTTTTCCCCAGCATGGGACTATTTAAAAATAACAATAAACTTTGCCTTGGTTAAGATTCTTCCTGCTATTGGGCCCAGTATACTAAATAACGTTTTACTGATAACTGTCATACAGCACAGCTGCTCCTGCTGCAGTGGTTACTGGGGATAGCAATCAAACAAAGCCTTTATGTGCATGCTTGGGTTTAAGCCATATCAGTTCTCACTTTTCTGCTGGCACACAGACACTCACTGTGGTTACTTGCACAATTGCAGGTTGGAGAGGACTCCCGTCATTCGGGACCACCGGTTTTGCCAAGACCGTCGAGCACGTTCAATACAGTCAGCAGAGCTCAGTACCAGGATGTGGTTCCAGTGGGTACGTCACCAAACAGCCTCTTCTCAGAAAAGCTCTCTGTGACTGAGGGTGTCACATCAGTGTGCACTGCTGGGTTTTTCATTTGTTATGATTCTTCTGCCTGTCAGCATTTCCCCCTTGTTCAGTTGCAGCCTTTGGGACTGAAAGTGTGCAGAACCAAATAATCGATGTATTTTACCTTCCCAGCTTACTTACTCTGTCTGCTGACAGGATGAGTTGAAGCCAGTGAGTCAAACTGGGTCTTAACTGGACTCCATGGATTCCAAATGCTTTTTTTCCCCCCCCCCCAAACTTCTGAGCATCTATTTTGGCAGGATTCCAGAAAGTGTTAATCAGCTTGGAATTAGTCATTAGCTTAACTTCTGTTCTCAGTTACATACACACAAAGTTACTGACTTCTGTGCCACCACGTACAGAATTTAGCGTATTAAATCTAACAGCTGTCACATTGTGCTAAATCAAGATAAATTAATCCGATTGACTGTAACTGGCTCTTTGGACTGTGGCATGTTTACTTGAAAACCTCTGCCCATTTAAATCCTTCTCCTTGCCATGGACATGGTGTGCATGCCTTGCAGGCTCAGCCGTTAGTGAGGATTTGATATGGGTGTTTCTGATGACTGTTTAATATCTGAGAATAGATTTCAGTGCAGTGAAAATCAAGGTCCCTGCAATTTTATTTTGCAATATATATTCTGGTTTGACCTTAGCTAAGAGTGTGAGAGATAAAATATAATAGAAATTGCTAACAGAGTCCTAGCTGTTAATAGTGGAAGGGATATGTCTCAATAAGATTTGGTTCATAATCAAGAAGTGAGTTCTTTAAATGACAGTAGAATTAGTAGCCTTACATAAAAAAGCATTAACACAATACTGATAAACTTAAAACTGCAAAGGTAAAGTCTGCTGTCATTATTGTTCAAAACTCAGAAGGAATGGCATCCTTTGTTTTGGTATCTCCTTGCTTCAGCATGATATTGTTGTTGATGTTTTCAGCTTACAATGACAAGATTGTTGCGTTTCTGCGGCAGCCCAATATCTTTGAAATTCTACAAGAGCGTCAACCAGATCTTACCAGGAATCATTCACTCAGGTAAGAAAATAGGTGAAGCTAGCTATTCCCATTTCAATACAAAATGCTAATTACAATTAGTCACTTTTATTGAGATTATCAGTGGAACATAACAGATTGTAGACTTCTGACATACTTGGACATACCATAAAAAGCTGTGGGAAGTAGTTACTTACTATGTTTCTGTGTAATGCTGTGTAATAAGGCTTAGGACAACAGAGGTAGTGTGTTATTATCAAATAAAGGTACCTACAAGAAAATGTCTGGAACAACTGGCATAAGAGATTTGCTGATGTCTTCAAAATGTGCCAAGACAGCTGGATGGCATGGCAAATGTGCCCGTTTATTTGGGAATGTGTACAGCTGGGAGCATGAGGCAGAATGGCATTTGGTTTAGTCCTTACCTTCTCAAAGCACATTTATAGAAAGGTTGTCCTGACCTAATGATGCTGGAGGTAATCTCACATCAATCAGAATTTTTGGTGTCTGTCCAAAATTTACAAAATGAGCATCTACAGGTTTTTGCATAGTCCAAGAAGATCTAATGAAGGCTGATTGATTTTTGTATGGTTGTTGTAACTCCATTGGTTGTCTAGACTTGGAAATGGAATCACTGACTACTTGAATATTAGTGACCAGGGCTGAAATGAATGTGTCTATTCTTCCTTGGACCCTAAATTTAAAAAATGCTAGTTTGTTGGTGACAATCTGTCCTGTGCAGAGAGCTGCCAGTGCAGTGCTCTGCATTCCAGATGCCTGGCATGGCAGCCAGCACTGATTTTCATTTTTTTTCCCTTTTCACAGTTACTTACTGGTCCTTTTTTCTCCATGTCCTCCGAGTTCCCAAAATTCAACAAGCAGTTTCCCAAAGTGTTGTGTAACAAGTTTTGTGATGCATCTTCTATGATAAAGATTTGTGTTACCCTGTAAAGAAATCCTGGCTGACAAACCTGAAATGACATACCAGCAGAATACATGTTCACTAGAAAATACAGAAAAAAGGAAAAGAAAAATCTACAGCTCTCAGTGTTTCAAAACAGTTCCTGTGTTGTACCCATATCAATACAGGCAAGTTTGTCTCACCAGGCTTGATTTGAAATGTGAGCAAACTCATCTGTTGGGAAATAATATACAAACAATTTTGGATTATTAGTAGTTTTATCATTTTGTTTTCCTTTCCCCAGGGTGCTTTGTTTCCTGTACTTGGATAGCAATCTGAGTAATTTTCTTCATGTGTGTTGTGTTTTTTTAATAAGTTAGAATTCTGATTGTTTACAAGACTTGTTGGTACTATCAAATTCTGCTTTTAGTAGAACCTTGCTGATTACAGATTCATAATTTCTCACAAGCTGGGCCCTTCTCATGGGAAGATGGGTTTCAGGTTAAAAATGGAAGATCAGAAGATAAAAGATACTCTTTTCTGTATTTCCACATTTACTTGAGACTATATATCCTTACTTTGTAAGGAGACTGAAGGTATATGTCTTAAGTGACTTACTTCAGCAGAATGGCTGAGGATTTTAATGAACATAGTCTTATTTTACATTAAATGGGATTGGTCAGAGAAGCCACTCTTTTAAGTCGACTGGTTCCATTCTAGTCTTAGTCTTTGAAATGAGTGTATTTCCTTAAGGTACAGTATCTTCTATTATACATCTCCTATATTTTTATACAGCTGATGCTTCAGCAACATTTCTTACCCTTTTATAAAGATCTTAGTTAGTCTTTTAAGACCCTGATTTAGCAAGTTATTGGAATCCATGTCTGTTTGACACATTGTGAGACTAAACTACTACGTAAATGTTGCTGTAATATGTGATGCATTAAGACCTAAGTGAAATCCCACACTATGAATTCTTTGTGTAATTTTTCTTTTTGTTTTAGTATAGTGATTAGTACAACTGTCAGTAATCTCTTCCTTTGAGAACCTCAGTGCAACTGAAGTGGAATGATAATTATATAAAATATTATTATTAATGTTATTGTAATTATTGCATAAGTCAGGAGGAAAATCAGTATTTGGCCAGTGGAAAAGGGGAGCGATAATTTGAAAAGATCTCTGATGTTTTCTGTCTAAAATAATTTCTCATTCCTAAAAAGAAAAAGGAGATAAGAAGTTGAGGGTCTATTAAAATATGCAATGAAAGTATACTGCATGTAGAAAATTGTTGTTCAGAGGTTTTACGGTGGAGTGAGAACATTAGACTTATTGTACTGTCATTAGGCATGTAGCCAGTATCAAATCTTCTTTCAAGCCACTGCAGGTAAAACTGAGAGGCTGTTAAATAATGTAAAAGGCTTCAGGCAAAGGCACCTGTTATACACTAATTTATGTCTTAAAAGAAGGGAAAGGGCATATATTAAAAAAAACACTGTTGAATCACAACTCTCACTGGTAACCCCAGGAAGTCACGGATTGCATTTATTTGGAGGGCTGCATGTATTAGTTAACCCCGAAAACGTCCTTCTGGTTTCAGGTGTTGCTGCCAACTAAATGCTAATATATATTTTTTAATCCCCTGTTTATTTCCTCAAACCTTGGCATTTGGGCACTGACACAGATTGGAGGAGGTTCAGGAAGTGTCCTGACACCCCTGCCCTGGGCACTTTGGGGCAGCGCGTGTTGGCTTTGGCTCAGCGCTGTGCTCGTGGGGCTGCGGGGCTTCCATGCTGAACTCGAGTCTTGACTGGCTGCAGCCACAGTGCTGGCTAAGCAGGTGCTTGGCTTTCAGTACCTCTTTTCACACAGAAACAGTGAATTACATGGTCCTCCTGCAGACAACTGCCACCCTGGCAAGCCGGGCATCTGGGCTCAGCCTGGCTGTGTGTCCCTTTTTCACCCCTGAATATACTGTAAATGTAGAGCAAGTTACCAGGGAGTGTGTGTTTGAGAACATTTTTATGCACCATGATTTTAGAGAGAGATGGCAAGGAATGTAGTTTGATTCTTTTGTTGAAAGTGCTGTGCATGAAATGGTGTGTTCCCGAAATTCACATTGTAGCTTGAACTGTGTGCAGCTGCCAGCAGCTGCATTACAGTGCTGATTGCAGGGAGTATTTTGGACCTTCTTGTCACCTTTAGTAATAAGACGGTAGGATAGAAAGACCTCTGAGCTGAGCCAGTGCTGCTGTTCTTATGGGGAGTTCTTTACTTTTCTTCTTGTTTAGGGGTTTTCTCCTTTGAATTTGGGACAGGTTTTACTGCATGGGTTTCTTTTTCTTTTCTTTTCCTCTAGAAGAGTAAAGCCAAATTAGAATTTATCTCTTCTGTAACATCATACGCCTTGTACTGATGAGAGAAAATAAGAGGGATGTACTTGTATTTCAGAATGCAGGAAAAATCTCTGCAGAGAAAAATAACAGGAATCAACAAAGGATTTATATTAAATATAAATCCTAAAATTCTCTATGTTATCATGCTCAGAATTTAGGATGCATAGATTCTACAATAGTGAGCACATTGGGTCTAGGAGGAAGGATGTGCACTTGGGTGAGAGAGAGGGGAGAATTAAATGATTTTTTTCAGAAGATACCTTAATGCAGTGATACTTAAATGCAGTGAGGTATGAAACCCACACTTTTAAAATCACAAGTATGCATTGTAATGTATGGCTTGCAATTGTACAAAGGTTCAGAAGAGACAGTGCCTCTTTAAACAGTTCACTTTCACAGTAGAAATGTCCTCCCGCAGGGCTCTGCCTCCTACTTGAAATTCAGAGACATGGCTAGTGTGAACTTGAAGGACTGAGTTCTCTTTTTCTTATTTTTATTTTTTTTTCCTGGTCCCATGACTGTACTACCTGAAACAGCTTGAGCATTGAAGAGATGAGAGCAACAGAAGAATTGTTCCTCAGGACAAATTAGCTTTTTGGTTGTAATATTTTACTGTTCACATGGACATGGTGTGGCAGGGCAAAAAAAAAAAAATAGGGAAAAGCATAATCCAGAGGTTTCTTATGTACTCTGTACTTTTTCTTGTTGCTGTGGTATACACTGATGCCTTATTTGCAAAAGGTATTTTGGAAGCTTTTTTTTTTATTTTTGCTTACCCAGGGAGAAGATCCAGTTCATCCGGACAGAGGGAACACCTGGGTTGGTGCGTTTATCCAGCGATGCAGACCTTGTCATGTTACTCAGGTAGGCACTGCTGCTTATGGTGTATGGAATATGCTGTGACAGCTGCTGAGGAGCCTTTCAATGGGTAGTGAGTGCTGATGCAGTGACCCAGTCATTTCCCCTTCAGTCCTTGGAGCTGCAGCTGGGAGAGCAACAGCTCAGGGGTCAGATTTTATTTTCATCACGTTCAGTTTCTTGATGGTATTTGGAGGTCACACTTTTTCATAGGAATGATGGAATGTTATATCCTGTCTGAGGAAAGGCAAGTGCAAGAGTACTGTGCTTGTGATTTATATGGGTTTGCCCAGACTACCTTTTATTGTCCTGTTGCATCCAGCTCTGATGCTTAAATAGCTGGTACAGTTTAGACTGTATTTCAAGGATGTGCTTTCTACTATTTTTAGAATGCATCTGCTAAGTTCTGTATTTTGGGAAGCCCTTATTTGTAAAGGTCTATACTTGAGATGTGTTTTTATTACTTAATGTCTTGCTTGCCTCTTCACTGTGCTGTCAAGCACTGTCCCCTTTAATAAAGGAAATACTGTTACAGATGTCTCAAAATGTGAAGCTGCTTCTTTACTATTTTTCATTTAAGCTGCTAACTCAAAAAATCAGGCAGATTTTTTTTGCTAGAACTAAACCCTTTTATGTTGATGTTGTATTCTCATCCATTCCATCAAGACATTCACAAGTACCTTTAAAATTGAATCTAGTGAAATAGGATTGTCCTTAGTAGTTGTATTTTGAGGTCAGGTTGCATAATGTCAATCCTTCTTGGTAGCTAAATCTCCAACTTAATTACAGCTATAAAAAAATTCTCATTTTAAAAACATGCTTGAGCTCTTTAAAAACACAAATATTGTTTCTTAAAAAACTTTGAAAATTTTTGTTTCTTTATGTAACTACACATGGTCATGAATGTAAAAAGAACACCTAGAACACACCACTAAAAAAAAAGATAAAATAATTGAAAAAAGATTTCTAGGTATTTGTTTGGTGAACAGACTTAGTAAGAAACATCTTTTATTTGAACATTTTTTTCATTCGTTGCCTTAGGTTGGCTTGCAAGTCTTCCTATAGCTCAATTTTTGAAAACATTTTTTACCTATTATCTGAGCAGTTTATTCTTATCTGTGTTGTGCTGAACATTCAACATACCCTTCAGTACCAGATCCATTCTGATATTAGATATCCTCTGCCTTGTTGGATTTGTGTCAAATTTGGGAAAAGACTGAAATTTTAGTGTAAACACACAGACTCTGTACACAGATGCAGTGATTAAGCTGCAAGCTGTATTTTTTTTTTCTCTTAAAAAATTATGTAGCAATAACAGGTGAAGCATGAAATAACTCGACCAGGCTAGATGTGCTTCCTGTTTCAGCAACAGTGTTAAAGATAAAATGAAGAAATAACTTATGCTAACAAGCTTGCCATTCAATATGCTCAACAAGTTCAGATGTGATTCTTAATCCGGGAGGCTTAGAATGTTTGTTTATATTCCTGTTCTTTGTGCAGTATTGCGGATATTTTTCCAGGATAGTGCAACTAAGGTTATTGACCCCTTTGTAATGAGAACACAACTTAAAAAAAAGAGGGGCTCCCACAAATTTTAAAGGCTGTTTAACTATATTTTAACTTTGAAAACAAATACCCCATTATATATAACAGTGTCCCACAAACGTAGCAATTACTGCTTTCCAGTAAATTCAAGATCTGATTGAGGGAATGGCAGTAAAATATTCTGTACCACTTTAGTGTGCATGGTGGAAATAGGTGAGTGACTACCAAAGAAAGCAGTTTATTAACTAGGGAGTTATTCCTAGAAAGTGAAAACTACCATTTATTCAAATAAACATGTTCTTTCTTATTTGCTCCTTTTTACCAGCTTGTTTGAGGAGGAGATAATGTCATATGTGCCGCCACATGCCTTACTTCATCCTAGTTATTGCCAGTCCCCAAGAGGCTCGCCGGTGTCTTCGCCTCAGAACTCTCCAGGTAAGTTGCTCAGGCAAAGCTTCTGCAGGGGCTCTATGAAAACATTTCTCATCCTTGATAAGAGCAGTTCCAGCTCAATAAAATTAGTAGCATGCTCTTTCTGCCTTCCCAGAAGTTGGAGAACAGAAACAATAGAAACATTGTTTTACTATAACTTTTTACTTCCTTTACCAATTGAAATTCACAGCAGCCTCAAGCTAAGAACATCCTCTTGAGAAACTATAACCTATTTGCCTTTGGGGTTCCCAGCTTTTAGGTGGGTAAGGTTACATGAGCTGAAGCCCCTTTTAAATGGCCAGTTGAGCTTGTCGCTGCAGTGCTGCGATGAGGGTGGTATCTGTAAGGTACTGCAGTAGAGCTAGTCCCATAATTTGGCTATGCTGCATGCAGTGCCTTTCACCTGTTTGAAGATCCAGGTTCTGTTGCTCCAGCAACAACAAAGATTCAGTCCTATTTTTGACCAAAGTCAACAAGTATGATTGCATTTGATTGTCAAACTTGAACCTTTGCCTTGGGCTCACAAGACGCTTTGCTGGGTGTATTGCAACTTCAGTGGTTATTTTGTTCTGACTTGTAAAACATGCAAACTCGGTTTGCACTGATGTGAAACAACTGCTCATGCCAGTATCCTGATGTCTGGAGAATTAAGCATGGATCTAATAGCTGTACATTGAAATGGGGGTGTTAGTGAGGCTGTGGGGCAATGAGTAACAATTATATGTAAAACCAGACTGCTATTAGTACGTTAGCTCGAGAGACAGCATATTGCAGCTCTCTGAAAATTCATGTCAGAATGGAATAAAACTGATATTTCAGATATGAACTAAGTTGCAGATCAGAACGAAATTATTGCAAATGTGGCAGGTTCCATTTGAAGGCCAAGATAAGCAATTTCAAATTTATAGATGTTGCTATTCTTGATTTTCTCAAGAAGATAATCAGCAAGTAAAATTGGAAGTTCTGAAGGGGATTTCTACAAATTTGAGAACAAAAGTGTAGATAAATAGAGAACATTTGGGATGTAAGCAACTCCAGATAGTTCCAGACAATAAGAAATTTTTATCAGAAAAAGTACTGTGATTTTTATGGGCTTTTCCAAGTCCGCAATAATAAAAAGCTTTGCCTTTTCAAGAAACAAGATGAAATGCATTCATAAACGTGTCCTGAGTGGTAGCTTTTCCTGCTGCTGGACATAGGACCTTTGTAAGATCTGTTTGAAGGAAATATCCAAAGACCTTAATGATCTTATGGCATTCTGCAAAGCAACAAAATATAATATTCACATGTATTGATATTTTCAATACATATATGCTTCAGATATAACTGTTTCCCTTTACTTGAGAAGAAAGGAAGAATGAAATCTGCATGTGTGCATCTCATTTCCAGCTGCAAACCTGGAAGTCTTTTATGAGTAAAACCAATTTTGGCTTCTAGAGTTACGATTTCTTCATTACTGGTACATGCTCCAAAGCATGTTGGGCAGGGCTTCATTCCAACAAAGTAATTTCAAAATACATTCAGCCTTTAACGTGTGATATTCTCATGTACACAAAGCAGCAGCAGATAGTAAAGAATGAACATTGATTGTTTTAGTCTCATTCTCCTTAAATTTGTAATCTCTATTCTGGTTCATAGGAAAATATAGAGAGACCATTGAATTTCCCTGTCAGTCTGCAAGTATGTATGTTTGTGTTGGCGTACAAATGACTTTTTTGATGAGAAATTGTAAATAGCCCATGTTTTCTATAGAGGCTCTGTTTTTTTCTGGTCAGCTAAACTGGCTGTGCTGCGCTGCACGAGGTTGCGTGTTAAGGATCCATTGTTCAGATCAGTCACAATCACTTGTACTTTCTCTTTTGGGAAAGATGAATAGTCATGAAGCTACTCTTTATATCTGCTTTAGAATATAACCTCTTTGAAAATCAAATACGATTATCACATCACTGGGGTTTTTTAGCTCTTCCATTAACATCTTTTGTTCCCAAGGCGGAAGTAATCACTGTAATTGCCCAGGAATTTCTTGGCATGTGCATCTGATTTGCAGTGAGGACTTGTCATGTGCTGACAGAATATTATGATGCTGTTTTCTGAACCATGAAGTAATGTGCTATTAGATTAATTTATTGTGGTATCTTTCAAAAAAGTATCTTCCTTCGGGGGTTTAGATTTAAGTATATTATTGTTGCCTCTTTTTTTTTGTTTTGTTTTGTTTTTTTTTTTTGTTTGTGACTGCATTTTTGTACCTACTTTGACCCAAAGCAAAATAAACAAAGGGGGGAAAGGCCAGTAATTAAAAGGCTGTTTACAGTTTCAAGTTTCTGTTTTCAGGAGAATTCAGCTGAGTGTACCATTAGAAGCCCTTAGTGCTCCCAGTAAAAATGGAAAACCATTATAGGTGAATTAATGACCAGGATTTGTTTTTACAGAGGGGTCCTTCGTGTTCCTGTTGGAGCCCTGATACTTTCTATTCCTCCCACACATCACTCTTAAGCCTGGAACAAGGGCCAAGTGTCTTTCTGGTCAGACAGGTCTTTCAAAGACGTGTTACGTGGCATTCAGCGTTAATAGTGATCTCCCTTGTTCTCTCTGATCTCTGCACAGAGACAGACTCTGCAGCTTCTTCCAGCAGCCACTTCCGCAGGATGTGCTGTCGCCTTTTCCGTCAGACCCGTGTGCTTTGTGGCTGAGTGAGCTGCTCTCTGCCCACAGGCTGAACACACACATGTTCTCTCTCTTTTATAACCTGAAACATGACACTCTCATGCCTTCACCCAAAGTGGCAGTAAATGTTTCTGTTTTGGCTTAGCTTCATGCCAGGAGCCAAAAGTAAACTCACATAAGGAACTGACTGAACCAGTTAAAAGACAGAACTCTATCTATAAATGCTTCTAAGCTCTTCATCTGTGCTTTCAGTGCATTATGGGCATGTGAGGTGACCACTGGTTGCAGATAAATGGTTAGCAACTTCTGTATACTGTAGGGCATGAAAAATTTTCAGTGTCCTCTGAATTTTTTTGTGGAGGATGTCTGCACAGCTATGCAGGGAAGAAATTGAACTGCCTCTTTGGCACACTGTCTTGCAGTCAAATGGGTGGAAGTAATTTATCCAGGGAAGCAGTGGAAGGTCTAATGATTGTTATATTCAGGATAGAACAGATAAACACCTAATTCATATATACAGGACTTGTACATGCAGTTATGGGCTATGCCATTTTTTCAGATCTCAGCTCTCCCTGCTTTTAAGAAACTGATCCTCAAAAAACAGTCTTTCAGAATTAAATTCATTTATATCACCATCATATATGTTTCTGCAGCCACAGGTGAAAAGTTCCAGAAACTTAAATTTGGTAGTCTTTCAGTTCTTTCAATATTTTTCTTCCTTGTACTTCCCCAAGCAAAAACTTCTACTAGGGAATTTCCAAATGTTTTCCTTCATCTTGATGTACTCAACAGGGGCACAGCAGAGTCCAGTCTGTTTATGTTTCATTAACGAGTTGTTGTTTCCCTGATAATATTAAAATCAGAACAGAGCAGAACATTTATTGCATGAGCTATTATAAAGGTTAGATATAAAGTGTACTTGAAAAACAAGAAGTAAAGTCTTCCTAGTTGTTTGTGCTGTTCTTTTTTAATCCATCTTTTGCATTGACCTGGATTTGCTCTTTTAAGATTGACTTTTGAAAGATGATACTGTTGGAAATGAGCAACCAGAAAGTCTTGGATGCAGAGCAGTTTTGAAGATGTGCAGCTTTTACTCTTTATAAAGGTGACTAAACCAAACACATACCATGCCTTTTGCTATTAAGGAGTCTTTTCAGTAGCAGATGGGACAGTGATCAGTCCATGTCAGTACTGCTCATTGTTTGCTTGTTGCTTCCTGCAGGTACCCAGCGTGCCAATGCCCGAGCTCCAGCTCCGTACAAAAGAGATTTTGAAGCCAAGCTGAGGAACTTTTACAGGAAGTTGGAGACTAAAGGATATGGACAAGGTCCAGGGAAATTGAAGTATGTTGAAGCATCTCATGAAACTGGATTTGTTTCTCAGGCAGCTTGCCTTGCCCTGCACATCTACGAGCTTCTTCCCGTTAGATGGAATGCAGATGTTTTGGTTACCCAGGCACTTCTGGAAATATAAAGCTTGTAATAAAAGACTTAATGCCAGCATGTGATTCATAGCAGAGGATACAGCAAGTTCTGAGCACTTCTGTGTTTTCCTCCAACTATATTTTTGTACAAACAATATTAGCAATACAGTGCCAAAAAGAGCTTTGGGCAGAGGCATGCAGAACAGGAGGCATCTGAATTCTTCCATTATAGCAACTGCTATGATATAAACAGTTATATTTTCTCATGTATTTTTCCACTGAAAAAACTAGATAAGCTATTTTGTCCATCATTGCCTGTATTGATACCATAGTCCTCTCCAGTGAAGAGGATTCATACAATTAAATGTTATTAAATGCTAAGGATTGCTTTAAAAGACTGCTAATATTTTTATTTTAGCACTCTGAATGCTACAGTGCTTGGAGTGAGGTCTTCCCTCCTCTATTTATTTGGTAATCATGTGATTACATATGGTTATGTTGAGGATTGTCCTCACAAGATACTTTAATAATTTTGTACATTACCAACTCTTTGCCAGCTGTCAAACTCTTGTAGTTGAATCCTCTCATAGTAGTCATAAGGCACTAGAACTTTTTTTAACCATTTCTTCTTTAACCATTATAAGAAGAGGGTAAGCTTTTTGTTTGTTTTTGTTTCTTTTTTGAGTTTTTGTTTGTTTGTTTGTTTTTTATTTTATTTTCCCCAGACAGTCCCTTCTCACATTTTGTAGAAATTTAAGCTAAGCTCAGACTTTATGTAAACTTGTTAAAAGTTTTCCATAACTGAAATGGGAGCAAAATGGTATGGTTTAGACAGGCTTAAGAGGCCAGGGGTTGGACAATGTCTGTCAATAATATAATGAAACCATAAACACTTAAACCCTTATCTATGAAAGTTTTGTCATGAATGCTTGGGCAAATAACTGGTAGAAGAGGATGGCATTTGCTCACTCTAAGATCTGTTACATTTCTTGGCCCTGTTTTTCCAGTTCTTTTTGTTTTTTTTTTTTCCTGACCTATTTGCCATCCCACTGTAGATTTTTAAGCAGAACAACAGCTTGATTTTTGAACAGAAGTTTTCCCTGGGTTCCTTTCCCAGGGATACCACACGGACTTGTGCAAACCAGGGCCCCAGCACAACTTGCTTGCTGCCTGGGTCCTCCTGTTGCCCACTCACTTTTTCAGTTCTCCACATCTGTGTCCTCATCAGGAGGGAACAGTGCAGTCATTGACCTTTCCACAAGGCCAGCAAGGGCTCTGCAGGAGGCTGTGTGGTGGGTTCAGCTGCCTTTCTGCAGGCAGCAGCAGCTCCCCAGCTTTGCTCTGACAGAGCAGTATTTGAATATAAAGCAAGCTAAGTTTCAGGAAACTAATTAAACACATTCTCTTGGCAGAAGATAAAATCTTTAGGCAAGGAGGATTCTTTCACCTCTTTATTTTAGACCTCTATGACACTTCCTCACTTTCACAATTTTTCCTTTAGAAAGTACATTGTGTTTTCACACGTGGTGCTTCAGTGTGGTTTTGTACAAATGATTGCCATTCCTTCTAAACTTTTTGTACTGTCACACTTAGGATAATGTAGGGACGTGTGGTTCTGGAGTTGCCACACAGTGACTTTCCATGTTTTATATTTTTCCTCGTTAAGAAATGGATTTTTACATAAAAGATTAGATTCTTGCCGCTTACAGTAAAACTCACTTAGGGACCCAGCTTTACAAAAGTATTTCAGACCGAATGGAAATGCCTGCTTCAGGACCTTTCCCCTTAAGACTTTAAGGAAGAACCAGGGCAGACAAAACTACACTTCTTTGTACAAGAGATAGTTTATAGAAATCTAAAGTAGAGCATTGAAGGAGATAGATAGACTAACAGACAGAAGCTTCTGGATCTGGGTAAAATTATCCAGCAGCAACATGTATCTCTAAAGTTCCCCTGTTACTACTTTGCAGTGTAAATAGCTGTTTCCAACTATGGTTCATGATCACAAATTGCTGTTTCAAAATAATTTTGCTCTTCAGATTAATCATCCGGAGAGATCACTTGCTAGAAGATGCCTTTAACCAGATCATGGGCTACTCAAGAAAAGACCTGCAGAGAAATAAACTCTATGTCACGTTTGTTGGGGAAGAAGGGTGAGTAGAACAGGGAAGTATAAATGTGATCTCAATGTCTTGCAGATGCTGTTTCACCAAACTTATGTAGAGTGAAAAGAGGAAGGGCTGCAGTAAGGAAATGCCACATACTTAAGCCTAGAATATACAGCTGTTCAAGATGACTTTTTAAGCATTTTGAAATGTAACATATCCTGCCTTTGCAGAAGTGGTACATGTGTTTATGTGAATTTTCACAATAGCTGGTGTGTGTTTCAGAATGTTGCTGGGAAAGCAAAGAAAAAAACAAATAGCTTTCATGTGGTATTCATATTTGTTTTCTGTCAGTGCTGTTGTATCTCCAGTGCTTATTAACAGACAGCTGCCATTTGTTGGAGGGAGAGTCCTTCACCAGCAGGCTTGAGGCTCAATCCTTAATTCAGCTCCTGTTTCTGAGGCACTGGGAGCTGAAAGCCCTCTGTGCTCCAAGAGGTGGATCACTGCCTCTCCAGGCCAGGGCCTACATCACAAATAAAAGCAACTGGGCTGTTGCCAATTGCCAGATAAACACAAATATTCCTGACATTTCAAAGCCACTTCAGAGAATACTCAGTCTGTGTCTAATGAATTAAAGTCTAAAGTGTTACAGGTTGTGGGAAGTGCATTGCAAAGCAAGATGTGGTTAGATCTTCTTTGGAGGTGAAACTGAAACAAAGTACTATTTGCTGATTTTGTCTCTCGATTTGTGCCCCATTTGTCAGATCGTAAAGTCTACTTGCCTTTGGCACAAATATTGTTATTGATGTATTTCCTGAATATGTTTGTAAATATTTTCAAAATTTTATTCCTTGATATTTAGAAAACTGCAGCACAGCTCTTGGAATGCTGTAATGTGCGTTATTGCCATGCAGTGTGTGAGTCTTTAAAATGTTAAGTTGTAATAGAAATATCTCTTACAAGATTAGATAAAATTAATGTGTCTTTGAAAACCCTTAAATCATGTTGTTTGTTTAAAGTTCACTCTGAAGCACTTAGCGTTTACAAGGACCCAGTGAAGCCTTAAAATAAAGAATGTTGACAGCTGAGAGCCAAGTGTGGACTTGTTCATATAAATAATGTCACCGTGCTGTCTGAGGAAAAACTCAGAACTGGAATGACAAGGCTGGTGCAGAATGAGATTACACTGTATTGACAGAGTAGGGTGGAGGTGCAGGAACGAGGCCTGTTTCACACAGCCCCTACCAGCCTTCACTTTCACAGCTGTAACCTCAACTCACATTTAAAAATTAAGGGGAAATTTTTTAAATCAAACATGAGATAGAGATTGATGCAGATAGACTGTCTCCTTTCATCAGACGTCAGGCTTTTGCATTTCACCACTCAGCAACATGGAGAGTGACCTCAAAATGGAGGTGACACATCCTGTCCCCATTATATCCAGCTTTACACAAGACTCTAGTCTTAATGGAAAAGAATCGGTTAATTAAGAGCAAAGTCAAATTAAAGTGATGTCAGTTCTCTATTTACAAACCTGTGTTTTGAATGAAGAAAGGATGTGTGCAAACAGCATTGTTTCGTCAGAGATGGTGCAAGGATATGTATCACATCAAACTATTCATTTGGGTAGGTGTAGAAAGACAGGTCAGGGTGGAGGAGAGGAGGAATACTGAAAGTTAATTGCTTCCTATTTGCTCCTCCTTTTTTAAGATTTTAAGTAGGAGTTTGCTTTTGCTTTGCTTTTCCTCTTGGTAAAGAGATGCAAGTCATAAAGTAATGGGTAATAAAATCCTCACAAATTGCAGCATTTTGGTAGTCATTAATTTATTAGTGTATAAATTAGTAAGTGGGGCAGCTCAGACATAGTTACTGCTGTTCATGTGATTTCTATCATAAGTCTCATAATGTTTGTTATCTTCCTTGAACCTTCAGTTTCCACAGTCGTGCAATTGTGATGTCAGTTTAATGGTTTTATACACTCATACTTCACGGAGGATACATTAAGAAAATTTTGATAGAAAGAATATGGTTCCTTAAAGTTGTTTTCCCTAAGTTCTATGAACTTTTAGCCGAAGCTGCTTTGCATTTAAGGGGGTAAATCTGAAGTATTATGGTGCTTCCTAGGAGACATGAGTCATGTTGCCAACAACATATTACTCTACTCCTGAATATCCAAATGCCCCACAGTTGCAGCTGTTGTGTGGTTGCATACCTCTTTTATGAAGTTTTCTCACCCTTGTGCCAAGCCTTTAATTGTAGGATAAATCTGACTGGCAGTGCAGGACTCTCATGATTGATTTAGTTAACATGACTCACAGTAACTCTGCATACACAGGGAGCTGTGTGAAATGGCTGGTAGTCAAGCACGCAGTTTCCTTTCCATCTTAAGATTTCATAGTGAGTCTGACCATCCCAGAAGTTTGGAGGGGTCTTCCAGATGACCCTTTACTTGATCCTGGTATTTGTGCCAAGATTAAAATTCAACAGTTGTCCGTGGTATCAAACCACTTTTGGTTGAGTTTTTTTTTCCTGTAATTTGAGGATGGAATCTACCCTTCTTGCCAGGGTAAGGATCTGTTTCAGCACTTCATTGCTAAAGCTTAACAGACGTGAAGTGGTTCCAAATAACTGAAAGGAAAATGTTTTTCATTCAACAGAGGAAAGAGAGTTTGTCCTCAGCTTGATAATGGTACCTGGCCTTTACTTTCCTGGCAACTTCATCCTCAAAAACAACTCTCAGTTATGGTTGTCATCTATAAAAGTTTCTGATCCCAAACATTAGTAGCAAAAGATCTGTATGAAAACTGCCCTTCTCTGTGACACTTCTATCTGTGGGTTGTCTTGATACTAAAGCAAAGCCTTCTTAAGAGTCAAGTATGAAATCTTCTATCTATAGAAGATATATCTTTATGTCTGTTTGTTAGGATTATAATAATCTCTGTTCTTCACTGGAAAATCCCTACTTTTCTGTTTTCCAAATCTAATAGAGCATTAACTTCATACTTAACTCATTTCACTGGTGACCTGTAGCATAATGTCAAAATTCAGTCTCAGTGCATTGTCAGCAGTGAGTTTGTTTATCATGCAGGAAGAAAGGGTTATTTAGATTCATTAGTACTGGAATCTTGAAGTAGGAGAAAAAAAAGAAAACAAAAAAAAGGAAGTGCACTCTCCAAAAGACGTTTAAATGCACTCAAGTTTGGAGGACAGACAAGAAAATTTAGACCAAGAAATATAAATCACTAAAGTGATCTCAGATTATATTGCTAGGGAAAACAGAAATACTATCCACCAATCTGTCCTATTGTTGTAAGTCTGCAAAGACAAAATATGACTGTTGTTTATTTTCATTCTTAATTTGTCAGATGCAGATAGGGCTAATGTTGGCTGTTTTCATGTTTTTCCTCCCTCGCCCATGCCTGGCTGCCCCCAGTTATTTGGTTATATTCCTGTGGCAAAGAGGCCATTACAACTGGAGCCAAAATTTTTTCTGACAGCAACCCACATGGAGCACTTCATTCCAATCCTCCAAACCATTCCATTTTAGAATAGTCCCTCGAGAGTTTCACATACTTTGGCATTAAGCAATCTGCGGGATAAGGGTTCTGGTCCAAATCTTACGAAATTTTAATCAAAATATAGTGTAAGGAGTGAAGATTCCAAAACGTGTTTCTTTATAGTAATGTCGGATTTCTCTTTAAAGGTTGGACTACAGTGGACCATCGAGAGAGTTTTTTTTCCTGGTGTCCAGAGAGCTCTTCAATCCGTATTATGGTTTGTTTGAATATTCAGCCAACGATACCTACACAGTACAAATAAGTCCCATGTCTGCTTTTGTAGACAATCACCATGAGTGGTAAGAATTATTTTTCTTTCTGTTTTTCATATCCATTTTCTGTTATTTCCACTTGCAGACAGCTGCTCAAATCTGCTCAGACACGTAACACAGAATCTGATCGTTTTAACCAGCAGCAAAATAATTGCATTTTTTTTAGACTTTACCGAATTTGGTTTCTCTTGTCGTTTTAAATGATCTTATTTCTCACAAGGTCAGCAAAATTATGATTTGGAACATGTACCGTGGGATTATCTCACAACCCAACTCTCTGCATTTCTTGTACATTAGCAGTCATTTCATGAAAGCAATATTAAACTCTTTGGCATTAAAAGAAAAAGAAAAAATAATGACACATTGACTTTTTGTCAGCTAAGGAGATTAGGAGAGATTTCAATCAGGTGTTACTGAATGTAGTTTGTATGAGTCTTCTTAAAGAGTGCAGAGGTCTCCTCAGTGGAAAAAACCCAACATATCTATTGGAAGGAAATCTATGGAGGTATCTCAGTTGGGGGCAGGGGGAAGACTGCTGATCACGCAGCTTTTACGCAAGTCTGTACATACACACATGCTTCTAAAATAGTTATCGAGGATTTTTACATAATCCCATTTTTCACAGTTATAAGCCAGTTTAAATCACCCTCAGTTGATTTAAGCCATGGCATCACCATAAATCTGTAAAGCTGTGCTGTGACTATTAACAGAGAATTCTGCTGTGTAAGTAGTTGGATTACAGTAATACTGAAGTGACAGCTGCTCATCTGTGTAGAACAGATATGTACCGAGTTCTTATTTATTGAAAGCCAGTTATGAAGAATGAATATCAGAGGGGGATCTCCTTGCTAATTTTAAAAATTAATAGAAAATTAAGTGGTTGGCAGCCTCCAGTTCAATTAGTTGAAGCAGCCTGCCTGTTGAACTCCAGTAGTTCAACAATAAATAGCATATGCTGTATTGCAAAGGCAGAACAGCCTGGCAGAAAGGTGAGAGAAAATCCTTATGTGCTGTGCAGCTTCTGCCAGCGTTTTGTCTTCATTCCTGGCTTCTGCAGTGCTGGAACAGAGACCTCAGGGGTAGAGGAGGCATGACCCCTATCTCCTTCTGGGAGTGCTGGTGCCAGTGACAACACTGGTCTTGTACAGCCTCAGGGGGAATTCCAAAAATGCAGCTGTGACAAGCAGTTATGCATGGAAGGAGAAGGCTGTGCGTGTCACATCCTCATCTTGCAAACATTGTACAAGCAGGTATAATAAAGCCCTAACTTTTCCAAGGAAAATGTTGTAAAGGGTGCATAAACAGAAAGTTCAAGAAACATTTTCTTTGAAAACAAACGCTAGATTTTAATCTAGTTCCAGAGTTGTGGAGGAGTTTTCACAATGGATCTTGATTCTCATGGGAATATTTGCAAAGACCCTACTATTTCAAGGTTGCTGCCATCTGATCTCAACTCTGGCAAGCTTCCTCCTTACACTCCCAACAAAATGAAGATGATAGGGAAGAAAGCGAAAGGTGAGAGAAGGAGATTTAGATCCCACTGACATAAGGCTGGAGAGCACTGCGATACACCAAAAAACTTTCAGACACTGTGAAAATATATGTAGAATTCCTTAACCACCAGTCAGAAGAGGGAGCAAGGAACCACTGTCAGGCAGAGAGAACTGACAGGCTGGGGAAGGGTAGAAAAACTTTTGGCCTCCCAGTAACACAAAACCAAGTTAATCCTATATAGAGTGTGTAACAAAAATAGACAGTGGCTATCATTTTGGAAGATAATGCATTTATAAAGTGGCTAGTCTGGCAGAGGTTTGATTAGGTTAATATAGATTTGACAATTTTGAGCAGTTGCAACTTAGCTATCTGAGGGATTTTCCACACCCTGCAGACTTGGGGTTTATTGTTTGTTTTTGTTGTTTTGTTTTTTGTTGTTGTGGGTTTTTTTTATTAATGTGCCTTACTGAGAATGTCAAAAAAACACAAGAAATAAACAAAAATGCCACAATTTAGACATAGCTGTCTGATTTAATAATGTTGTTTGGAAATCCATGTAAATTTTGATGACAGAGCAGTGTACCAACCACAAAGTTTCAATATAACGACTGTAACTCTTTCTCTTCCAGGTTCAGGTTTAGTGGTCGAATTCTTGGTCTTGCTCTGATACATCAGTATTTGTTGGATGCCTTTTTTACCAGACCCTTTTATAAAGCCCTCCTCCGAATGTGAGTAGAATTATACTGTCTTCTCTTGTTTGGTTTTTTCCATATGAGCGGTGCTGTTTTGTGTATGGATCATTTATGATGCTTTATTGACAAAGAAGGAGGGCTATTATTTCTAATTTAATAATTTTATTTTGATCCAGGACTTTTTTGAAAAATTTACTTGTTTCCACTATCTCAGAATGTTGTTTCCGATCATTATGAAGAACCTCATGTTTTGTTTTAGCCCTGTTATCAACTTTCTTCTGTAAAATCTTAGATTGGAAGACATATAATGAAATGCTGTGGGCTTATTCCAGGTATTAATAGAGTTCTTATTCTTTTGTATAATGACTCACAGGATGGGATATGAATCACTTCATAACTTAGGCTGCACAATCCATTCTCAGAGGTGGACTGATTGTTGGCAATCTTCATTTTGAGTAGCTGTACTCTGATATACTTCAGACTTGTTTTTCAGAACTACTACTCCTGTTTTGGCTGCAACAATGAGAGCTGCACTTGCTCAGCATGTCTGGAATTTAAGACCTAATGAACTTAAGGTGGCTTCGCTTTTGTCCTCCATTTGAAAGGTGGTTTTGAGAAGTCTGGAAACATATTTTTTTTCTATAAAACACCACATATTCTATTTGTGTGGACTAATGCATCTATTCTTATTGCACATATATTTTAAAAATACCTAAATGCTAACAGCAGCATTTTAGTTAGAATGAGGACTTACCCTAGGTGGACTTTGCACTGGTATTGTGTGACTGCCAAATTACGTTGCTTGTTTAACTTGGTGTTTCTCTAAACAGTAAAACTAAAAATGAGGGGCAAGCACCTTTGTACACAGCCTAATTCACACAACTTCTCCACCTAAGCCTTGCACCTTTGCTTTCCTCACAACTGATGAACCATCCAGACTACCTCTGCAGATAGGACGTGGTGCCCAATCCATCAGCTTTGATGTAGTGGCTGTTACTGCAGGATGTCACTTGAACTACACTTGAGCATCCAACTACAAGTGCAGGGCTTATTTCTGGCTTTATACTGGCCCAAGAATAGAAACAGGCAGATAACCCTGCAGCTGAAAAGCTCCTTACTCAATGAATAGCCCCAGTGTCCTGTTTCACAAAACAGGATTTAAGGAGTTAAGAAGGATGGCAGAAATTGCCACCACAGTGTTAAATATTACTAACAGATGACATGTTCAAAGCTTGGAGTAGTAACTGTTATAGACAGCAAGGGGCAGTTGGCTTACAGGTTGGGTTTGTGAAAGAAGGACCTGGTAAGGAAAATTATTTTGTGTTATATGGTAACTGCTGTTACCAGGCAAATAAACAGAGATTTGAAGTATTGTCGTTTTTATTGACTTTCCTCTTGGCTCCCATTCACAGTCTGTTTTTCAGGACCGTCCTATTTGAGTTTAGTTCCTGAGCACATGCTACTGCCATCATCTGTATTTGTGTGTCTTCTTCCTCTTAGACTCTGTGACCTGAGTGACCTGGAATATCTCGATGAGGAGTTTCACCAGAGTTTGCAGTGGATGAAAGACAATGATATACACGATATCCTAGATCTCACATTTACTGTAAATGAAGAAGTTTTTGGACAGGTGTGCAAGATTATTAATTTCCTTAGTGCATTCTGCTGCTAGATAAAATTTATTTGGATAGAAGAATGATTGTCCCTCCATGCTACTTTGAACTTGTTTTTATAAAATTCCACTTGGTGAAACTGATGTTGAAATCTAAGGAGGAATTATTATTTGTAAGTGGTCAAACGTGTTTTTCTGGTTAAGGAGATTTTCTGGAGAGTATCTGAAATATCAGACTTTAGGATTACTTTGCTAGAGGTAGTTTACCTGAATTTAATTGGAGCAAAGTTGCCATTAGAAGGCTTCACTACTTTAGTTACTGTAAAGATCGTTTCTTTTTCTTAACTTATTAATATTAATAATGAATGTTCCTAAGACCAAATGGGATTTAAAATATTAATTTTAAAAATATTTTTTGGTATGTTCTCCTATTTCACATATGCCAGTTTGCTAAAGTCAGGTTTGGTTAATGATTTTGAGGAATTACATCAACTTAAAATTTAAAACTGTTACAATTCCTTTTTTTGTCTTTATAATACTATGTTGTCACTTGGTCATTTTTTTTCCTAAGATCACAGAACGGGAACTAAAACCAGGAGGTGCCAACATCCCAGTCACTGAAAAGAACAAGAAGGAATACATAGAAAGAATGGTGAAATGGAGAATTGAGAGAGGAGTTGTACAACAAACAGAAAGTCTAGTTCGTGGTTTCTATGAGGTAAAAAGCTCCAAAATGAAATTTATTTTCTTTCTCCTTCCAAAATATTTTTCTCCTCATGTACATTTCCAAGATTTGGAGTCTCAAATATAATCAGAAGTGTCCCTACAGAAATTGGAAGGGGGGGGGGTTAAAAATAATTTTGTTATTGGCATAAACACTATGGTTATGTGTCTTCTTTACACTGGAAAATACTATTGATCACTACTGGTATGATTAGCAGACAGTTCTTGCTTAAGTGACTCATTTCTTCTTTGGGTCTCTGAGGTTTTTTGCATGCATGCCGTAGTATAACACAGTTGGCAAAGTGTATTTCAAGGTATTTGTCTCTTACCTGTTTTAACCCAGACAGTTAAAGTGAATGTCATGAACTTAATTTGTCCTGAAATAATTCAATATTATTTGCCAATAAAATTTCCTCCCAGTCATGTGATCCTCTAGTGCAACTAAATGGAATTGCACTGCAAGAAAAACAAGTCCATTTATTTTCCTTTGAAAAGACAAAAACTAGAATCTATTATTTTGTGACAGAAATGATCCCTGGTAAATATCTTAGTAGCAGACTTTTTGGGGAGGCAAAAATCAATAAATGAAGGAATTTCGCTGTGCATTTTATTTCCTTTCACAGGTGGTTGATGCAAGGCTGGTGTCTGTGTTTGATGCCAGAGAACTGGAACTGGTTATAGCTGGAACAGCAGAAATTGACTTGAGTGATTGGAGAAATAATACAGAGTATAGAGGAGGTAACTTTAATTTTGACTTGTCACTGAGGGTGTTGGGGGAGGGGCTGGAATTACCCACTTCCCAAAAGCTTGAAGAACCATCCCATGGGATATATTTTAGTATCTTTTGAATTTCTCTGGTTAAAAGAGTGTTAGGAGAAGGTAATTTAGTCCATTTTACTTCACTTTGTTACATCCCCGTGCAGCTCTTCCCTTACTGTGCTGGTCTGGACGGCATGAGAGACCAGTCTTCTGCACAAAAAGTACTGTGCACCAGTACAGTACCACTCAGACATAGGAGAGAAATGGAAATGATAACCATTCTTACTTGGATATTCCTCTTTTTTTTACATGCTCAAAGTCAACAGGAAATGAGAAGTAATCCCAGTGACTGCAGGCTGGCACTTGGGATAATTTGAGAACAATGGAGGATTTGGGAACTACTTTGAGGGAGACGGTTGCAGCATCGTTTGTAGCTTTAGATAGATAAATGATATTGTTTTGGAATATTTCAAGAACTGGCTTTGCTGTTAGTGATTGATTAATGGAAGAAATCCTTACAAAGGACATTTCACTTCTTTTTGTCATAGTAAAGTAATTCTCTGCCTTCAGGATTTTTAAGCATTTTAGGGGTATTTTTCTCTTATCTCCTGCCTTCTGATGCAATTGGATAAAAAAATATGGGATTATTGTGACTAGGGCTAAACTAGGAAAAACTAACTATTCTGTCAACCACTTCTGTAGCACCTAAGGGTATAAAGGCTCTTATTGTCTTAACAGGTTATCATGACAATCACATTGTAATTCGGTGGTTCTGGGCCGCTGTGGAAAGGTTCAACAATGAACAACGACTAAGACTTTTACAGGTAAGAAATGAGCTGATCTGTGTAGAAATAGTGTGCATCATTGAAATTAGATGCTAAACTAGACCCATCTAGGTTTATGACATCCAGGAAATTATGGTGATGCTGGCTAGTGGAAATAACCTGAGTCAGAGACTAAATGCAGTAATCGTGACTGAAGCTCACAGCTATTTTTATAGATTTCTAAGTTTAAAAATAAGTTTAAGATGTTTGATGTCAATAATCTTTTACTATTGTTTGATTACATCAAGACTTGTAAAGACAGAAAAGGAAAACTGTGTACAGCTTAGGAAGAAGAAAACTTAGATGGAAGTTCAAGTGCCTCAAATTAGAAAATTATTATGAAAACCTTAACATCAATCCCATTTTCACTAAGTGAGCCTGCAGGATCCAGTCACCCTGCTGCTGGAGGCCAAAAATGTCTTAACAGAGGAATATTTATATTTGTGGGTTTACTATTGTGTTAATTTTCTTTAAATTCAGGTTAGGCTCATCATATCTGTAAAAGAAACAGACAACACCCCACTGCAAAGCATACCATGTTCATGATCTGTGATGAAATTCACTGTTTATAACTATTCAGAATTTGCATCTGATCATTGAATTACAAAGAATTTTCTTCTTTTGTCTGTTTAGTTATTTAAAAAAGGTCTGTAAAAGGCAGTGTTGGATATCTCATTTGATGGAGAACCAGAAATGTTTGCTTATATGTTCCTATCACATTTGTTAATCAAAAGTTTTTATAATACCCAGATCATTAAAAATAAAGTAGCCTCTAATCTGTCAAAAACTGTTTCATCTGTTCATGGAAGGTTATAACTAAATCTGCTCAACAGACAGGATTTCAGCAAATGTCAGTGGGCATTCTACCTAACCTTCAGAACTGAGATATTTTCTTACAGTATTTAATAGCAGTTTATAAAATCCACGTAACCAAAAAGGCATAGCACAAAGCCATCAGACATTATTATATTTTAGGAATTCCTTTTAATGCAGAATAAAGACAGTAGCAAAATCTCACTTGGATTTAAGTAACTTGATATTAATAGTGTGTTATTCTACAGTACTTATGTATCATAATTGCTCTTTCAAAGAGAAACCTTTGGAGAAAATTAATCTGATAAGTTGCCTCTTCTAAAGCCCTATCAGGAAATGTTCTGTTTTCCCTTAGCCTCCATTTAACGTAGCATTTACTGTGTGCCTCAAAAATTTCCTTCTTTTGCAAATGCTTTTCCATAAGCGTTTGGACTTCAGTGGATATGCTGCTTTAAATAAGTTTGTAACCCACGCCATCTGGGTAGCCAAAATCCGTGATGTTTTGTTTGTGCTGGCAGTTTGTGACAGGCACGTCCAGCATTCCTTACGAGGGATTTGCCTCTCTGCGGGGGAGCAATGGTCCAAGACGGTTCTGCGTGGAGAAGTGGGGGAAGATCACTGCTCTTCCAAGGTATTTACAGCATTGTGTGTGTCAGTGTGAGAGATACCTCAGAGTATCGGCGACCAGGATAACAGATGAGCTGTTTGAGAGCCATTAACAAGGTTTAACTGAATATACTTTTCCCTGACGTGAAAATTTCCTTCCCCGTTGTGTCTCATCCAGCGTCTGATCCATCCGTTTTTGTTTGAACTCAGTTTTGTTCTCTTAAGATGGACAAGGCAGTGTAAATGTGGCTCACATCCATACTGCAGTGCTTTTCTAACAGAAAATTATATTTGAATGATAACTACTGAATTTTTTGTCACATTTGACTAAATGTGCAAGTGTTTACTTAATGAACATGCAGTTTACCACTAAAGGGAAAAAATTAATATGAATTAAAATTAAATAGCACTTGTGACTGTGTCTGAGTGAAAGCTACTGTCATATTTTTGCATCAGACAGAGCCTTTATAGTATAGTGATATAATTTTTATGCTTGACCTGATATTGACTGTTAACAAATACTGAAGAGGTGAGCTGTGAATGCAGAAGAGGGAGGAGGGACTCATTTGACCTGAGAGTCAGCAGGAGGATCCAGAGAAGGTGAGGTAGGATCAATTGAAATAGGTGAACAGGGTAAAGGAACAGTATGAGAATCCAAGATACGAAAGCCCTTGCAGACAAGAGTTGTACAAGCCCTTGCAGACAAGAGGCAGCTTTTAAATTGGATAATAGCAGGTTTGGAGGAGTAGGATGAGAAGATTTCAAAATTGCTTTTCTGAATTTTCCATTTTGTAAAGAGTTGGGTTGTTATCAAAGGTCCATGGTAACAATGCCAGGACTAGATAAATAACTTGTGAATGATGCAAAAAACATCTTCTAGCATAGATTCTTCATTGACAAAAAATGACAGGTTCTTGTCTTTTCTATATTGAGATCAGACTGATATGTTTCTGGAAGATTTCCTTTCATCCAATTCTATAATTCTGTAGCCTCTAGAATGGATAAAGAGTGTTTATACACAGATTAGTGTGTGCAGTGTCAGAAACCTAACTCAGTCAGATCTCAGCTTTAATGTGCTATGTACAGCCTGTGGTGGTAGCTTTGGATTGGGATGATCCATGGAGGAAACTCAACCCTAATCTTAACTGGCTCCTCATAAACAAGATTCCTCAGGAATAACTTGGATTCAAAGTCTCATCTTAGACACAGGGAAGAGCTTCTCACAGCTCAGACACACAGAAAGTTTCTCGGACCAACAACCCATAGCTTTTTCCTCCAGCATAAGGTCAGAGGCAGAGACGTCTCTTGGGTTGGCTCCTGCCTCAGGGCTGCCATCTGAACCACATGGAGAAAGTCACGGATGCAGAAGTGATGCTGTGAAATCCACAGGCACGGCAGGTGGCCTTTAAACAAAGCCATCTTTCCAGTTCATAGTACAAATGAAAGCCAGGTGACTGAGGATTAAAGAAACCAAATTCTGGAAATTGCTATTACAATTCGAATACTCTAATATCTTCTCGGGGGCCTAGTACTGCCTTGTAGCCCAAAAAGTCTACTTTACAGTTTGATTATGATTGACCTATGAACTAGCTTTGATTCTGTTTAAAAAAAGAAAAAGCTGTGATTTTTTTATTTTTTAAATAATTTCTGACTTCAGAATTCAAGGTTGTTTTTTGTGAGTTCAAGTAAGAAAAGAGATTACGTGAGTTTTTCCATATATTCTCAAATACTGGAATTCCTAGTGCTAACAAGCAGAGCCTGCAGAATGGAAAAGGTCAGGACCTGCCAGAACAGGATGCTCACAATTTCCTCTGAAAAGGTTATGCACAGCCCTGCTTGTAATAAACTGCAGAATAAAATGGTTCCTGTAGTGCGACACAGAGAAACGTGTTGAGAATCTTTGCTACCATAGGGTGTTCATCAAGTGTAGGGGAAATGCCACCTCCTCACATTTGAGGGATTGTATCACGTCCTTGAAATTTCACTTGTGATTCCCTTGGTTAGGAAACATTTGATTTTTGTCGCTGTGGATAGTTTTTAACATACAAATGTTGATGTTAAAATCAACCAGCAACACACTTCTTTTGCTAAAGTAAAAACAACTGTGCATGACAAACATCTACAGTTGTCATGAGCAAGCAATTCCTGGTATTCACGTATGGGGAACCTGGATCTCATAAAAAAATAAAACACCTTACATGTTTATACTTCAATGGGTTAAGCCCTAAGCCGAAAGCACTGTTTGGATTTTTACCTATCTAGTTCCTGTGTGCAGTGCAGCTTCAGCCTGTGTCTCACCAGCTTCAAAGCTTCACTGTGCAAACAGTGGGTAGGACTGGCTTGAAGGTAAGGAATAGTTAGCAACGACCCAGAGTAGCAAACTTGCAAGAGGTTTCCAAACAAGCCCTGCGTGTGTAAACACATTGCTGTGTCTGCTGAGAATGCTGCCCTAGGACTCTGTGACTCTTACTGATCCTCAGATAGCTAAAGCATTTATGTTAAGGCACCATCACTGGCTTGTAGCAGTGTTGTACTCTGCAAATTGCCCTTTTGGCAGGAGTGCTTGTGAAATTTGATAATGCTTGGTGTGAGGGTGGCAAAAGCTTAACAAGTCAGAGGACTTTGTTTTTCCCTCTGTTTCTAAGAACACTACTGCAGTGGTGAAAACACTTAAGTGTTTCACCCATCCCCATCTCTTCTCCCTGATTTTGAGACCCAAAGGGCAACTTGTATAGTTACTTAGATACATGATTGTGGTCAAAGCAGCTGTGAATATAAACACAAAAGTTTTCACTAGATGTTTACCTAATTCCCCCTGTTCTGACTGCTGTGTAATCAGTTCTGCTGAATCAAAATGGTTGCCTAGCTTGTATCACTGTCTTTTACACTAACAAGGTAGGATGTAAAATGCCCTGACAAGATTGATTATTACAGGTCTAGCATAACTATTGCTACCTCAATGCCACTTCTACTTCCTTCTTTTACACTGTGTTGTAGATTAGACTAAATCAGGGGAGGGACTGTTACTCTTTCAATTCACACCCATGCTGAGAAATTAGTTCCAGGTTCATTGCTGTACATTATATACACATATGCATGTGATGATTCACATGAAAATAGTTTTTATGTCTGACTATTCGATTTCAACCTTAAGTCACTCTATTTTATTATAGTAATCAAAATGAAAGGGAGATTAATTGGGAATCTAGGCTTTAGAAACCAAGATGGTTTGAAATGCTGTCATAAAATGTGAGCCCAGGAAGATTAACAGTTAGTGCCCATGTGGTTTGAAATGCTGGAATGGGAAAATACTGTCCAGAAGGGGGAAAAAACATTTCTTCTCAAACTTCCAGAGTTGTTTGCTGGGGTTAGAAAAGCATGCATTGCCTCAGAAGACAAAGGTCTTGGTTTTGTCTTTTTTAATTACTTGGTTTTCCAAAGTAAGCGACTGCATTTTCAAAATTGCCCTCAAAATTAAGATAAAACTCGGTTCTTTTAATAAATGTAAACAACATGCTGGTTTACTATTAAACCACTTAGTAACGAACTCTTGCTAATTATATACTGTGTCTCTTATAATTTGTGGTTTTACAGCCCACACAGCATGATCCACAGTTAATGAGTGGCTGTCAGGCCCATGCAGCAGAAGCATGTGGTCAGACTGTTAATTGCCTAAGACTCTTCCACGATCTACACTGAATTTAAGAGATCACTGAGTTCCATTTGCTGCTGGGCTTAAATCAGTTTCTTTCTTCAGAAGATATATTTTCAATTTTTTTTTTTTAAGGACTCAAATGTAAATGCAATAATTTAAACTGTATGACAGAGACTATTTTGCAAGGTTTTTGGAAAGGCAAAGAAGGAGTAAAATGAAAGGTTTCCCCCAGGAGCCTTAGAGAGATGACTGGGTGGAGAAATTTTACCAGGCTCCTGGAATACCAGGTGGGGAAATGCCAACAGTGTACTTCTAAGAGTACTGTATTTGGGGAGGGTGCTTAATTCAATGGTTTTTAAAGTGATTGTGTATTTAGTGTTTGGACTGTGTTTATAATCATAGTGTGGCCTTGTGCACTGTGTATACATTTCTTCAGCCCAATATTTTTATGACACTACAAGAATTTAACTCAGTGAGTGTTTCAGCTTCAGTGAGGGTTTGTAATGGACTCTTAGGATTTTTAACAAGCGAGATTAACCCACTTCACCTCATGTTCTGTTATCATAGTTGGAAGCTGAGAGCCACTTAAAATGGCAATGAGTGAATTTGCTCACATGGAAGGCAGCACTTTCTGGCTCAGAGAAAGTCTGCACAGGTCTCTGGTAGACATTTGGATTTCTGGATTGATTAGGTTAAATGAGGAGTCACATTTGCTGTGAGGAGGGAGCTTGTCCAGTCCTTCCATTAACATGCTACATATTTGCACTCAATACAGATCATACTGATGAAGGGCTGCAGGAAGACTTTGGATTTCAGCTGTGTTGTATTTAAATAACTCCATGATGTGTTTTATTGCAAAAGAATGAATTATTTGTAAATAGAGACCTGCCAAAATACAAAAATGCCTAAAATCAGTCTTAAGTGAGACTTTGATACAAAGCTTTAGACCAGAAAAGATGCCTCCTCCAGCTTCTCTGCATCATTTGATCCTCAAGAACCCATCACATTCCTAGTTACACTATCTATTTCATTAGAGCAGGCTCATCCACTACAGTGTTTTAGAAAGTACAATCCTTAGCCTGCCCTGAGGTCAGGCAATGATATCCATTATTCTATTATGAAGAGAAACCTTTGTTATCTCCCTTTCCATTCTCTGGAAGAGGTTTTGAGAGACAGTTCCAAGCGTGTCAACAAACTGAGGCAGATGGATTTCAAAAACTGAGAAATAAAGCACATGGTCACCCTCTTTGGAAAGCAGAGTTGTTGGTAGAGGTTCGTGCATAGTTTCGTGTAATTACAAAAGTCATTGGATTGTAAGGCCAGGTATGTACATAAGGAAAATCAGCACAAGCAGTAATTTCCCAAGAACGCGATTGGAAATTGAACGCCAAGGAAATTGTAGAAGTAAAAGCATCTAATTTGTCTGTCCTTTACTACTTTGGGGTTGTTTCCTATATATATGGAGATGTATGGAAATATCTTGTTTATTATTATAAATACAATATTCAAGTGTCATCACTACAGAAAAGGAATGCTGTTTCTCAGAAGACACATTTAAAGCCAAGATTTCAGACCACACTGTTGGAATTGAGTGCTGTATCATTTTTTTTCTCATGCACGTTTAATGGATAAAATTTATCCTATGCCTTTTGGGCTGTCAGTGTGTTTCTAAAGACCTTCATAAATGCTTCTTCCTGGCTTATTTTAATGAGAAGAAAGTAGGTTAACCCTCACTACCTGTTCATTTGGAAAACATTATTTGACAGAACACAGTCTTCTGAAAGAAATACTATCTGCTCATCTCTGTGTGAGCACATACCAGTCTGTGTGTTCTCTTTTGAACTTTTTAAATAATGTACTTCTTCACCTCCTCTCTTTTTTTCCCCTCAGGGCTCACACTTGTTTCAATCGTCTGGACCTTCCCCCTTACCCATCATTCTCTATGTTATATGAAAAACTGTTGACAGCAGTTGAAGAGACAAGTACTTTTGGACTCGAGTGATACACAAACCACAGTGCCCAGCTCATCGGACTTTTGTGGATCTGTCTTCTCAAGGAATGAATGAACTTTTGTATTGGATTTCCTAGAGGAAGATTGTTTCATGGTGCAATTCAAATAATGAGGTTCCACGAAAGAGCTTACGAAGCAGTTAAAAAGCGTTGTGGTAGTGGCAGAATTCTCTACAGTGAAACTAGAGTGTGCCTGATGTGCAGGGAAAACCAAGTCTTGCAATCCATGGTTTTTCCACACTTCTTTAATTTATGTTCTGAGCAAACAAGAAACGTGATGCCATGTTGTGATCGATCTGGCTACTGCAAAACCGACACGTACCCGAACACTGGATTTCATCAAAGTCATTGAATAGAAAATTCAAGGCAAAATGTGAAATCATTCAGCCCCTTATCTACCCAGTAGATTATAAAAAAAAAAAAAAAAGGCATAAAACTGAATTTTTTAATTTTTTTTTTTAAATTCATGAAGGTACATTAATTTATGCCATATTTTGTAAAAGCATATCCAGCACTTGCTTTACCTTAGACTACGAGTGCCTGCATGGGGTGCACCATAGAGCTCAAGTTCCTGGGGCAGAAGTGAATTGGAAAGCAAGTCAACAACAAAGGATGTAACAACGGCTTGCATTAAGGAGGTTTGTGGAAATGCGTTTGCCAGTGGTGTGTATGACAAAATACGAGCTGTTACAATGAACTTAATAACTTAATAAGACTGATTTTGTGCTTTATACTGCATGGAAACTATTTTAAGAAGAAACTAGCAATTTATCACATCATATCAGGAAGAAAACCCTAACACAGTGACTTCTGTTTATTTTTATAGGTTCATTATATTATGTTTCTTAGAGTGTAAACAGGAACCAAGCAAACTAAAACGCTCTTTCTGTTCTGTCACTTTCCATGCTTGAACAGACATTCAGCTAGTGTTTATTCTTTAAGCACTCTCAAGGGGAAAAAAATGCCTTTTATTTTTATAAGAGTGAAAAAAAACTCCCGAAAATATTTTGCACTGAATGTACCAAAGTTGAAGGGACTTTACGATCTGACTGATAGCAAACTGCATCACTATCAAGTATCTATAAAAACGCTTAGGAACCAGGCTTTCTTCACAGTGCCATGTCTATAGATATCAGGACTGTGCACTTAAGTAATAATTTTATAATACTATATGTGATCTTGTAATATGCATTTATTTTAAATGCATCCGGGTCATTTTTCATGCATTGGATAACTTAATGCAGTGGAGTTTAATACAGGTATTTCATATTCTCCCCACAAGTTTTTATTTGTACAGCACCATAAAACACTAGCTCATTTGGAAAACCATAAGTAACCTACTTTAGGGTGAGCCACTGGTCATAATGCCACTGTCTTGTTATCAGTGAACACCTACAAGATGTAAACTGTTCGTAGTGTCCGAGCTTGCATTTTCACTGATAAATAGTTTTCTTATCAAATGTTATTTGAAACAGTTTTTACGGCATATCAAACACTGCATGGACACCGATTTCTTTACGCTTAATTTTGCTGAAATACACGAGGCTTGCTCGCATCTATTTTCGGTACTTTCCTCCAGATGGTCTTGTGGAACACTCGTGCAGCTGCGCGCCGTGTCTTGTACAGCTGCTGGCACGCAGCGCATCCCCACCACATTTTAAAATTCCAGAAGCTGCACTTGGATTCTGGATGATGAGAACACGAAGCTGGCTTTGTGCTGGCCCTTTTGGTAGCACCGAAGCACAGCAAGCCCCGTTCTGTGGGAAAAGTGGCTTTTGAAGTATCATTCTCACGTCGGAGACTCTTGAAAGGGCATCTCAGGGAGGTATCCTGCTTTGTTCTTGTGGGAGGTTCTTTCCAACAGATGGGAACGTCTATGGAGATGTCGTCAGCAGGGACTGCCAGTCCACCCTCCAAGTCAGAAGGCAGGTGCAGCTGTGGTGGTGGCAGCAGAGACCGAGAAAACCCTTCAGAATTAATGAAAATACGTTACGCGTGGAAAGGAAAAGCAAAATCAGAGTGAAAGCATTCTTTTATTTCAAGAATAATTGAGCTTCTGCATGACATCTGGGACTCTCTTAAGTAACATAGCTTTTCTTACGCTACTTCTGGCTGGTGTGAAGTAGCAAAGAAAAATCCAAACATGTCACCCTATTTCTACACATATATTTATCAGTCTTTGCTAAGATTGCATGTCACAGATCCTAATGCACATCTTCTTTCAGAACATGAATGAGCAGTAGGCAAACTGACTTTTCATCAGGTCACTCCAGCATGGCTCATGTTTCATATGATCCGTTCACTGAGTAGCTAAAACTCTGGCACTCGAAGCAGAATGATTGAAGGACTACAGAATTTTCATTTTACAATACTGTGTTATCTGTGGTCTAAAAAAGAGATTTCCCAGGTGGAAACTGTATCTACAAGTTTTGAACCAGATACTCTTTGGAATGAAAAGTTTAAATACTTGGCACAAAGTAAGTTTATACTAGTTTGCCTTTTAAGTTATGCTTTTGTACAAAACTAAAACAATAAATGCATCTTGTCAATTTTTATTTAAATATATCTACTGCACCCATTTGTTCTGTATTTATGCATGAAAAAATAATTTAAATTAGCCATGATGATCTGGTATTCTGTAAAGATGTGACAGGGTCACCAGTGGGGCAGCTGTCAGAAAACAGATAAATTTAAAAAAATTCAGAATCTTTGTAGCATTGAACCCAAGAGAGACTAAGGAGAAGCTGCTGCTTCTTCCTCTGCTGCCAGCATCACCTGGGGGACTCTAGAAAAAAGCTGTTTGAAAGTTGAGGTGTTAGTTGCCTGGATACAGCTACCTGTGGTGCCTTGAGCCCTTGGCTGGCTCTTTCTGATGGTATAAAATGATGTTGGTGCCCTGAAGAGATTAGCAAGAAGGGAGTATAGGAAAGGAAGCCTGAGCTTTGTCAAACGCCTACATCTCCTGGCAACTGCTTGAAATTTTCTCCCTTTGGTGTTGGAAGCCATTCCTGTTTAAATGTGTCCCAAGCGAAAGCCAACATGAATGTCCCACAGCTGACCATGATGCTTTCACTTATGACATGCTGTGTGGCAGGAACAAGAGTCCAGATGGAGAAGGACTTGAGAAGCCTAGCTGAAAGCTCAGCATCTCCTCAGAGCCTTTCCAGATGGTGCAAAGGAGCTTTTAATTTAGGAAGAAAAAAAGCCAGTCAACCTGAAGTAGACTCTTCAGCTAGAGTGATGACAGCTCGTTCTAACTTAACCTGCAGCATCAGACAGAGTCTGGTGGGGGAGGTCCCTGCAAGAATTTAAGTGAGGTGCCCATGTTTCCTGCTCTGCTGGCAGGTGGAGCCACTCATCACCAACTAAAAGGCAGCTCGCAGGTCAGTGCAGCTCTCCCAGCCAGGCTCTCAGCAGAGTGGCCTCGTCCCTGGAACCCTAAGGTCAGATCCACCTCTTTCCAGGTCCCAAATCCCAGCTTAGAAGAGGTGCACTTTGCTCAGCTGGTACTGCTAGCAGTCACTTTAACCATTGCACTCTTAAATACACCAGAAAAGCTTGTAATCAGTGAAATTGCTCAGTGTGGCACCTCCTGTAACAAGCAGTCACCCGTTCAAGGTCTGCAAGCCAGACGAGGACAGCGGTGCTTTCTCCTGCAGCAGGCAGGAGACAGCTGCTGTCACACCATCAGCATCACCTGGCAGGGTAAGATGGGAAAGCCTTTCACCCCAGACCGTGTTCCCCAGCCCCTGCCTGCTGTTTTACCTTCATATTCATCAGATAATTGCCTTTTTTGCTTTCAAACATATTGTTTATTATCCTTGTGCTGAACCTACCGTAAAAATTGTTAATATGGCTTAGAGAGTATCTGGGGTGAAATCCGTGCGGGCACACCGGCCTGCTGGGCACCACATGAACTCCACTTTGCAGCAGCTAACCCTGGGTCACACAGGGTACAGGGAATATATGTAATCTTCGGGGGAAACTGAAAATCTAGGCAGCAGCATGCTGGCAGGACATCAGACAAAGCTTCTGGCATGAGTTAAACTGGCAGAGCACCAGACTGGTAGTTTGCTCTGTTTAAAATTATAGGAAAGAGAAGAGTTTTGTGGTTGCTTGTGTATTTTTAGTCCTTTAAAAAAAAGGAGGAAAAAAAAAGGGGGGGAGGGAAATTCTTTCTGAAGCATTCACAAGGTATCATCTGGTTTTTAAATGTAATCTCAGCAGTATTAATTGCAGATGTTTACTGACTTTCTTCAGTGGTAGCTGCAGAATTTTGTGGAGATACTTAAAGCACACTGTCTCTGGACTGAGGGAATTCCTACTCACAAACAGGGAATCTGCAGCAGCTGTGTTTGAATAGCCAGTGTAAGTTCAATTCCCAAAGCATAAAGCAAGTTACTTCTTTTCAGTGAATGAAACTTATCTGCATTAAATTATACAGTAGTTTTGTTTTTCCTGCCACTGTTTTTATGTGGAGGGTTAATTTATTCCTGTTTTAGTAAGAGGAACTGAGCAGACGTTTGGTTTTCAGTCATATGATTGCAGACATAGCTTAGTGATAATACTCAGCCATCACTGCTCTTTCTCCTTCTCATCCTTTCCTCTCTGGGCAAGCAAATTGAACTCCAAGCAAAATTTGAGAAGAATTACTCAAACCTGGCTTCTTAAACTGTTTGCATCTTGGCTCAGTTATGTGGTACGAAACAGAACTGCAGAAATGTTATGGGTTGACTCACTCATCAATGGCAAGTAAAAAATTCTTTGTAGTTTTGTTAGCACAACCAGAGTGGCTGCTCTTGGACTAGTCTGATTCTTTGCCTAAAAAATTTACAATAAAAGAGAATTTCGGAGGTTGGATTTAAAATTACTTGTTTGCTGGAGGATAAACATATGTTAGGTAAATAGAGGAGGAAAAGAACTTTATTGTAAAGCCACTACAGCCCCTTTTTGTTAGCAGTGTGCAAAATTATAAAGCTGACCATCCAAACACAGAATTTTCACAATGAAAGATGGTTTATATTTTGCATCTCTTTCAAATAGGCAGTAAGCTTCATAGTGCTTCTGTTCAATTTTAGACTGACTAATTTTGGCACTAGACTACTACTATTTAGGATGTTCAGTGCTATGAAGTTTTTTTATTTAAACACTTCTATTATTTTCAAAAATAATTTTATGGAAAGAGAGGTATTTTTCAAGTTGAAACTTCTTTTAGGACTTTACTTAATCGGCTTTGCTCAGAGCCATGTTATGCCATAGGTATTTTAAGGCAAAATCATTATTTGGGAGTTCTGTTTTGTATAACTGACATGATGACTTTCTGACCACTTTTTAGGAAGGCTCCTTCTGACTGTAAGTAAAAGGATGACAGTCAAAGACTCCTCTGGAATGGTTACAATCCATTGAGTATCTGTATGTATTCAAAGTGCATCTAAAAAAAACCTCCTAAGAAGTACATGAAATAATTGCTAGACTCACTGATTAGCCCCCCTTCTAAATCAGTAATTCAAATTTTGAACTTGTTTCCTTTCAGATTACATTGCAGAATAATTATAATAATAAAATTTTAACTAGAGAGGTATTCTAACAAATTTCTTAAAGTTATGGTGAATGCAAAAGGCAGCTAAGCTATGCTGCTCCCTTTCCTCCCATTAAAAAACTTTTGAATAATGAAACTCATCTTTCCTTTTTCAGCTCTTACTTTTTTTAGAACTTTCAGAAGCTTCTCATTCAGCCCCTTCTAGAATAAGCCTCTTCTACTTAGAGGGCTTTTGTTAAGCACTCAGGAGGTATATTGTTCCACTAATTTAACATACTTTTGTGCTGACATCAGTGTAATTAGCTTTTAAATGTATAGACCTACAGAACTCCACAGGACTCTGGTCTCCTTTATTCTGGGCTGCCTTCCAAAGGCCATCCTTCCTCTCCCTTTTGATTGCCCATAATCCTACAAACACCCAGAGACAATTGCTGACCACCTACGCTGACCAAAGCTGTAGTATCAGAATAAGACTGTGGGTTTGTTTATTTTTAAAAGCAGCTTCCTTCAGTCCAGAGTTGATAGGATCACCGTTACTCTGACATCCAGATCAAGCGGTTAAAGAAATTTACTCATAAAAGATTTTTGGAAAACAGTTGAATAGGTATCCAAGGGTAAAATGTCCTTTGATTTTGCTTTTGCAAAATTAACGAGGAAGGAGATTTTTCTTTTAATATTTTATATTGCCAGAATTTGTGGTGCCCCTGGGCTGCTTCAGGCTGTTGGCTAGGTGGGTGCATAGCCTGTGCAGTGAAGCAGGTGAGTGCTGATCCAGAAATCACAGCAGCAGGGATTCATTACCTTAGTGAGGACTGTGCCTTCCACAGCTGAGCACTTTGTCATAGAGCCCTGGAATGAGATTGTTCCAAAAGCTTCTTCCAATCAGCGATGCCTGCTAATTGCAATACAAGCAGCTCATGACGTGCTCCACTGACTATTCGACATCTTTCATTTTAAGTGAGAATTACAATTTTTATAATTAGAAATACTCATCTAGCAGTATAAGGTCAATAAAAGAAGATTTTGCTGAGACATCATATTTGATTGCCATGCTGACTGCAGCCAGGTATTGGAGCTGAGTAATTTTCAAGTAGATTACTGTATGAATAAGCAAATAAATCTCTGAAGCCTCATAAGTAATTCTAAGGAAGGAATGTAATTGCAGGTGCTGTAATGATAAGATAGGGCAGTTCCATGCAGCACAGAGCATACAAGATGCAGCCATTGAACCGGTGGTAGAGTGAAGATAAGTCTGGAGGAGTAGAGACAGAAATAGGACTGCACTTTGCAAATAGGGAGCTGGACAGTGAGCTGTGAATGATCACTGGGAATACAAAAGGGGATACTTTTTGTTTGAAAATTAGGCTCTGATAATGCACTTACGGAAAAATTACTATTCATCTTGAAATACAGTGTTACTGCAACTGCAAGATGTGCTTTACCTAATTATTAGGTTTTGAAAATCGAAATTACACAATCAAAAAATTTACTTCTATGTGCATTTTTTCTTGCTGTATTGGGTCTGTTTTTGTTTTTGTTTTTTAAATTTGGGTTATTTTCAGGAAAATGAAGGCTTTAAATAAAATAAGGGTGGTGTCTGGAAGTCCTCTTGAGTTTTGTTAGTACAAATAATGACTGTTTATTGCTATTTGCATTTGGCAAGAGAAATAACATCTGATAAGAAGTTAAATCAATACAACCAATGGTGACATTCCTTTTAAATGTGATGGGCTCAATCCCTAATACTTAGATGTGTTGAAATGCAGATTCTTTTTTTTTTTTTTTCTTAGATGCTTGGGGTTGATGTTATGGTTGTGTAAGAGCCATGCATTTCCACAAAGACAGGGATTGATATGCCATTTCTAAAGCTTACTTAAGGTAATTAAAATATTCTCAATGACCTAGTTAGCCTCAGCCAAGCTGATGCAAGTGTTGACTCCATTCACTCTCTAATGACATTATCAGAAAAAAATACTGTGTAAGAGGGTAGGAAGACTTCAGGATGGGGTTCTTTACCTATAAGCTGAGCTGGCTCTTTACGTAAAATACAAGAACTATTGGATGAGTCAGTATAAGAGTCAAAAGAAGAATTCCTTGTGAGTTTTCTTCTCCAACACGGTAACTGAGATGGTAAGAATTGATACAGACTTGAAGTCCTAAATGAGAAGACAACTAGTACATTGAACCATAATGGTTCAATAGTTCCATACAGCAGGACGTGTTTCTGCAATGAGTCTGCAACACTCAGGAGACTGCTGTTTATTATCAGCATTGCAGGGAGAGGAAGAATTCTAATAATATTAAGTGCATAAATCGTATTAGGAGGATGCTTTTTCTTTGTAATCTGTTTTTCCTTGGAATGACATAGCCTTGAGGGCATCCATGAATCCTGATCAGAAAGGCTGCTTTTTGTATAAGTGACCGAACATTTGTACTTGTAAGGGCTGGCAGAGTATGGAGAACAAGAAGGTGATGAGGGATGTGGTGTGGAATACTGCTACCCCCAAGTCAGCTGATATTCCTGCCCTGACCAGGCTACAGTTTGGTTTATTCAGCATGTTTGAAAGTGCATATAGTTTTACAAGCTTTTGTAGTGGGGATGCAGGCATCCAGAACCTAACAGGTATATAGGTGCATCTCCCTCATTTTTGACAATTACTTGATATAATTTTATAACAAATTCTTTGTTTTTAAAGAATTTCAGGCACTGAGAATACAGAGTGCGTATTTATTTCTAAGCTTTAAGTAGAACACGGTGTATTTTTTAATCCTTTCCATACTTTTCAGTTAAGTGTTCACAAGACTGTATATCAAATACAATACCAAGTTTTTCTATCTTTCTACAAGCCAATTTAAGTTTCATCTGAATTTGGTATATGTCTTTCACAAAACACTAAATGGGGAATATGTGCTTCAAGCATTAAGATGGTCTATGTCCTTTTCTCCATTTACATTGCATTACATTTCACTTTTTTTTTTCTTTGAGGCAGAGAGAACAGTTAGAAAATGTGTTGAGTGTGTTACAGGGGCACACAATGTGTTTCATTGTGCCTGGCTTCAAGGAATGTACTATAATGTTTGACTGCTCACAGATTTACATAATTTGAATACAGGACTGTTGTGTTGTATTTCCTGTTACTCAAAAACATTTGGGGAAAAGATTTTTCTGTGTATAATTTTATTTTCATACTGATCTCTATTTTGTTTAAGACCATGTTTCATCATGAAATCACTTAATTAAAATAAATCTTCTTACAAAATCCACTTTGGAAATAACTTCTTTTATTGTGCCTCTGAATATACCGTAACATCATTTTTAAAATGATGTTATCTTTATGTCATTCTATGCCACTTGCAGCATTTCAAATTTTTTAGAGGAACCTCAAGATACTCTTTGTGACATCACCTTCTCTAAGTCCTATCTGGTGGCCTGTGGAGTCCAGCATATTACAAATCATCATTTTGGAAGGGGAAAAAGTAAGGATTCTGCAGTTATATGCAACATAATTCGAATAAGAACTACATATGAAAAAAACCCCTATGACAAATGAACAAAGCATTAGATGTCACAGGTAACACGTTGGAGAGGCCCGGGCTTTGTGTAAGAGGCTCTGCTTTTGACTAGAGTGTCAGTGGCTGTGACACAGGAAGGCACTGTATTTTCACTGGGAAATATCTTCAGGGAAAAATGCATTTTTCTGTCTTGAATAAAAGTCAGTGCTCCCCCACCACCACCCACCCAAGATTTCCTTCTACTTTTCTAACAGATAATACGAGTTCTGGTAGCAGATACTGGTCTTTCATCAGCACTTAGGCAAGGGTACTCCCCACCAAGACACAGGAGAATGGTGAAATGGCAAGTTGTCACTTCTCATTTGTGTTACATAAAGTCTTTGTAGAATCTGACAGTTAAGTGATATTTCTATTAATTTAATCTTTTTCTAGAAGGTAAATTTTGCTGGTACAGAGCTGTGAAGCATGCTAACCTAAATCACTGAAGAAGAGCTGCTGTGGGAAGAGTTCAGGCTTTGAGACTGGAGCCCTTTCAGAATCTATTCTCTGTTGTCATTCTTGATGTTAGACTCATATTTTCATCCAGGTCACCGGTAAATGACACCAGGTATTGCACAACTGCACACTTTCCACTCAGTATAAACACTGGAGTTGGTGTGGAGCTCATGCTGAAATCCAGAGACTTTGCCCACTGGATTGAGGATTGCCTTTTGTGAGAAGGTGGTGCAGAGATTGTGGCACAGGTAAAAAAAAAAAAAAAAGTCAGATTTTTTTTTTTTTAATGACCTGTATTAAATAAGGACAGGATAATTCTTTTTGGATAAGGGTATTCATCGATTAGGTCACGTCCAGAACTGGCTATTGCAAATATGGCAGGATGTGTTGTGCTGATTCTGTGCTTTATTTCCTGTTTTAGGTTGAAATTTGGTACCAGAGAGGTTGTTTCACCTAACAGTGCTCTGGTAGATATCTGAGGCACAGGTAATATCTGTAGAGTGGATATCTGAGGCACAGGTAATATCTGTAGGGTGGTGTTGGTTATTTTATCCCTACAGAGTGAGAGAAACATTTGGTAAGCACAGGAGTACCCCCTAAGCCAGGCTGTTTTATGCCATGATCTGAGATGCACTGAATCAGCCCGTTTTTCAGCTGGCCTGCCACACTCTGTGCACTGTTTTGGTCTGCCAATTCCATGTTCTTTCCTCAAGCAAACAGCTCTGGCTACTCTGCACAACAGCGATCACCCACTTTTCAGGCAGATTTGCTCACGCTTCTTGAAGGCTGCAGTAGCAGAGACAACATGCAGAAGAAGTTGTGTATCTTTTCCCCATGAGTTTTAACTGCAGGACGCTGGAGATGCTCAGGTAAGCCATTGTTTTGCACGTGATATTGTGTTACTTAAGCACACACCATGCTGTGGAAGGGCTGTGTGGCAAAGAAGCTTTAAAAGCTTGCTGGAGTTACTCTTTTGCCTCGTGTTTTTTGAGACCTTTTTTGGTGCCACAGTTCAGGGTGTTGTCTTGTCAAAAGAAGTTACCACAAACGAGCTGGAGGAGGCGGATCGGACATTCCCAGCTTCCAGCTGTGCGGCTCTTGAAGTTGTCTGCTTGTCCCCCACCCCCGTGACAGTTACCTGCTGGGAAGGGTGGGTTGCCACCTATTCAGTCCAAACTACGTCAGCCTCGTGGCAGATTTGAGTTGAAATCAGCGCTCCTTGAGGGAGCAGAGCTTTTTCCATAAAGCCAGCTCCCTAATCTGTGGCTCTGACCGATGTGAGCTGTACATCACAGCTTTGCCAGATGGATAACTGATCAAGAAGAAATTGCTATTTTCATGAAAGCCTCTAAAGACTCTAAAAAGCCAGGTTTGTAATGGGGTAAGTAATCAAGGTAAGCAAGAGAAGATGTAACTAAGAATGGGAATTATGAAGCTAACACCTTTAATTGCTATTTTTTAATTATCCCAAAGACCAGGTGCATATATTAGGAATAATAACAGTTCATGATCCTGTACTATTGTGACCTTCAGCCTACCATTCCCCCTTCTCCACCCCTTGTTTGTCATTCTCAGTTGTGGTGTATCTAAGTAAAATTCCAAAGTCCTCAGGGTGGAGTCCTGTCAATTATACCCTTCTCTAAGTGCCATTCATGTTTCTATGGCATTATATAAACAGATAACCAAGACTACAATAACATGCATGTCATGAAGCATTTTTGGCATCTACTTGGTTTTCAAAACTTCAAGGGAGAGCAGAGCAAATCTTGAAAAGGATCGGTAAAAGGCACACAAGCAGCTAAGGAGACAAACATAAGCACTGTCATTTAATTCTTGGCACCACCTGCTATAATAACCTAAAACATCTTAATTGTGGTCATCATTTAATTTTGTGGATCATTCGGTATGTTCGGAATGTTGCTTGCTTTTCATACTGCACGAAGAGCACTCCTCAACAAAACCAATCTTGTCCGTGTGTTGTATTTTTATTTGACAGATGTATTTGAGGTTGTGTTATAATGAAGAAAAGGTGCGATCTCGAAGTCTGCAGGGTTCGAGTCATGTTGTGGAACTCTGTGGGAGAGAGTAAAGATTTTTAGACTGATTTTATCAAAAATACCCACAGCTCAAAGTGCTAAAAATCTAGATGGAAGTTCAAGCGAGCAGAAGTTACACTTGAAAGGCAGCTCTTAGTAGGTATACTTGTTTCACCTACATGGTATAACATATTCTGAACTCTTCAAGAATAGTTTCTGCTTTCTCAAACTGCATATCTTATCTTCGTTTATACTACTTTCATCTTCATGCAAGCTGTGACAATGTGACTTATGTACTTTACTCACCATTAACATAGCAATTACGCATTTCGCTGGCAGTGCCATGGCATAAACAAAATTAACCCAGTACCTCTAATGGTGCACTGCTGAAATTAAATACAGAACTCCTAAACTCTGATGCTACATTACTATTACTGTCTTCATGACAAATCTATTATAAAACGGATGTTTGCAAATTTCTAGAGCAGCTGGTTGGATTGCTTCAGAGAAAATCAATTTGACAAACAAATTGCAGCTATTTTAGAACACTTTCTAACTTCAGATAATTTCTAAACCACGCTCTGGGCTATTCTGAATCCTCAGAAAGGGTCTTTGAAACTACAAGTTCAAGTCTTTTAACTTTTTTTTTTTCCTTCTGGGCTCCTTGAAGCACGATGCTCTGAAGACGCAGTTGCCACTTGTATGCACGAAATTGTCAAGCAGGCTCCGTGTGAGACGTGTACTTGTGTAAAGCTCCCTGCAGATGCCGGTGGGAAATGGTTTCCCAGGCTGTTTTTATCTGGGCTCAGCCAGCGCTGCGGCCGCCCGAGACCTCGCCGGCTGCGTCACGACCCGAACCGCGATCGGCCAGGCCGGGGAGCGCACACGGCGGAGCCGCCGCGGCCGGGGGGGCTCCGGCACAGCCCCGCATCCCGACGGAGCGGAAACGCTGCAGACGCCGTCCCGCGGCTCCGGGAAGGGACGGCGACCCGCGGGAACACCAAGGGAGCCGTCCCGCCGCGGTGCCCGCAGCTCTGAGAGGCCGCTGCTCTGAAGGAGCCGCGGGACGGGGACGCCGCACCTGCCGCGCCGCCAGCGCGAGGATGATTGGGGGGGGAAGGTGGGGGGGTAGCCGGCAGGGGGCGCTCCCCGTCCCCGGGGGCCGCTCCCGCCAATCGCGGGGCCGCCTGGCACGCGCGGCCGGGCGCGGATTGGCCGCTCGGAAGCGGAGTGGGCGGGGCGGGGCCGGGCGCGCGCGCGGCCGGGGCAGCCGCGCCCCGCGAGTTGCGCGTTTCGAACGCCGGGAGCGACCGAGGGAGCGGGAACGTGGAGGGAAGGGAAGAGCGACGGGAGCGGGACCGGCGAGCGAGGAGCGGTGAGTGAGTGAGTGAGTGATTGAGTGTGTGTGTGTGTCCGAGAGCGGGGCTGCCTCCCCAGCCCGGTGCCGGGTCCCGCCGGTGCGCGCCTGCCCGCCCCGCGGGGCTGCCCGTGAGAGCGGTCGGGGCTGGACCGCGGGCACCGGCCCCGGTCCCGCCCTGGCGGCCGCCCCTGGTCCTTCGCTGCCAAACGCCTCTGCCCCGGCCCGGAGCGGGGGCTTGACTTCTTCGGGAGTGGTTAAATGAGGTGATTTTTTTTTTTTCCTGGTTAAACTTCCTTAGTTTAGTGGGAAGTTTTCTTTTTAATGAGAATCTTTTTAATGAGAATCTGCAAGATTTCTGTAAGAGCCACGTTTCTGATGTCTGGTACACATCGGTGCGATGTGTAACAACATAGGCATCACCTTAAATTTTGGAAATAGTTAATGTTTCAGAGTTTGTGCCTTCTTTTATTCCATCGATAACTGGATCTTATGTGGGTTTCTGCCTGCTATGAATATATGTTTTTTTCTGTTCTTGGTGATACTGAGCTAAAAAACCGAGAGATGTGGTGTATTACCAGAGAAAGTCAGTGCAACATAAGGCAAAAGTTCTCCTTGATAGTTGCTCTGTAAGAATGAGGATATAAAATTAAGGTTTACATAATATACCTGATAATGGTAATAAACTCATAATGGTAAGCTCTTAATCAATTAGGTCAGTTATCTAATGCAAATATTTTTGTGCTGAAGTACTGCAGTAAGGAGATAACTTTTAACTGTTCAAGTGTATCTGCTAAGTACAGCCCTAGGGAGAGTCAAGTAAAGTTTCAGACATCAGAATCTGCCTCTTAAATGATAAACTGTCACATAATTGGGGAAAAAGGAACGCATGTTTGTTACAAAGTGATTCAAAGACTTGTGTGTTAGATTGTATTGTTGTCTCTTGATAATTTTTAAAGAAGCTATTTGATGCTTATCAAATGATACTTCGAACATATTTTTAAACTGTGTAGCTTGGGTCTTTTTCCTGCTAAAGCCTGTATAATGCTTTGAACCCAAAATTGTGCCAATATGAACATCCATGTTCCAAGAACGGGAATGTGAACAATGCTGGATGGGCAGTGGATTATATTTGAATCATAACTAGTTCAAGTGCTCCCCCAGAAGTTTCTGATAGGGCAGTTCTGTCATTTGAAAAGTGAAAGTGTATTTTTGTGAATTTGCTAACTGTCCCTAAACTGTAATTTACCTTGTGTTTTTTGTTGTTTGTGGGTTTTTTTCATTGCTAGTAAAGGTAAACCTGCTCTTTAACTTAAAAAAAACCATCAGTTACAACTTCTGTTATCCTTCAGTAACCTTTTTCTGCCTTGCTTTTGCATTTTACCTGAAGAGATGCTTCAGGCCTGTAAATGTGAATGCCAAAATCTAGTATTTTTATGGGGTTTGGGTTTTTTTTAACAGTAGTAGACTTAATGTGGGTGGATGTATCTTCATAATGTGCTGTTCTACTGGTTTATTAAGATAATTTAATCAGGATTACTACATCATTTGATTCTAAATGATCTGAACTTGCAAAGAGAACATTGTCCATTCATGCTGCTTTCTGACAATTAACCTGACCTTAAAAATGAAGCATAGATAAGCTATGAATGAGTCTAATAAGAAATGTGAATCTTCCCACTTCAAAAAAACCCACCTTTATCCTGTTGTTACCTATTCCTGCTATGTTGCAGTCAACAAACAGAAAGGAGTTTTGGTTAATTTCCACAGGAATACCAGTTAAAATTGTAAACTTAAAGGAGCTACTGAAATTTACCTGGAATCCAAAGAAGAGTTAAAGCTTATATTCAAGGAAGGTTAAAAAGAAGTTACATATAATTAATAGTTAAGTAGTTATTAGCATTTTTATTAGAATTGAAGCCTATCCCTAGTGTGTTACAGATATGCTTCAGGGGAAAAAAAAACCCCAACCTATCTCAAATGTTTAATTATTAAATTAGCATGTCTTGATTAGTATTCCTTCCAGGTTTTATTTTTACAGTGAATAAATGTGTTGTTTTCAGGTAACAGTGAAGTTACAGCTCTTCTAGTTTTATAGACCTAAACTCTAATATTTGTATACTTTCCTGTGCTGTAATTATGGAATTTCCAAAACTCTTAATTGTTTTGCTTTAGCAGGTGACTGGTAGAAGGGAGACACCTGTCCTTGACAATGTCAAGAAGAAAGTTGGAGAATAGAAGCCCTTCTGGCTTGTTAGACACACCTCTGCACACAGCAATCAAGACAGAGAATTTCCACAATTTTTATACCCTTGAATCGAAGCAGCTAGGAAGGTAAGATTGTTCCTATGCATTCTCTTTTAGCAGGAGGAATTTCTGCTGCGGGAGAATTCTTTGCACAGTGATAGAATTTTTCTGGCAAACTTTTATAGGAGTAAATGGAGAATGAAGTGTCCTTCTCAGTCCTCTTCTTTGCAGCATCCAATGGGTTCTCTAGGGACCAGGAAAAAAGGTACAGTGAGACACAAGTTGCCAGCCTTTTTCCACATCAGAGAGATGTTTTCATAGGCATGTAGATTTGAGATTATCTTCCTTTTCTTGCATTTCCCATGTCTAGTCACACATCAGATTCCAGGTACAGGAACTGAAGAGGAGATGACATAGACTGATATAGACAAAGAATGGGGATTTTGAGTTGGCTGATCCCAATTGTTTGGATGAATTTTCTGAAGCCCATAAAACCTTTTCTCTCCCCACCCTCAAGCAATTTCGAATAACCTACAGTTTCAGAGTAGCTTTGCAGCCTTCTTCCCTTGCTCACGTTTGCAACAGTAAAATAGGAAATAACAAAAAACCTCAGACTCTTGGTATTTGTGATACTGTTTCAGACATACGAGGGAACGTGTCTATTGAAATCACTGTGTCAGTTCACACCCTGAAAATATTCGGTGACTTGGGTGTAAAGCCATGCAGACACAATGCCGTGGCAGTGTGTCCAAGCTCCTTGGAACAGAGCTGGCACGGATCAGTCTCACAGTTGTGCTTTGCTGGGCTATGCAGCAACCCTTTTGCACCTGCAGCTTGTTTTGTCAGCAGAGATGTTCTTCTGGATGTGGTTTTGTAAGCTCTTTAGCCTTCATTGTCCTCTTGGGTTTTTTTTTTTCTGTTTTTCTGGTGTGTGCTTCATCTGGTAGACTTTCACAGAAGTGCACATTGCAGCCCGTAACTCTCTTCTTTCCTTAGCTATTGTCAGCTCTGCTTTTCAATTCTGGGCTCTGCAGAAGCAGCTGATATGCACCATCCTCTAGAACTCCAGTATTGTTAGAAGGCTGGGTTTTGTTGTACATACTTGTGAGATGACATCTAAAACAAACAAAACTATAGATTTTCTGTGGATTCCAGCACACTGGATTCTTTAACACTTTGTTGCATGCTAAACCAGGCATAATAAAACAAGTGCCAAAATGCAGAGAAAACAGAAGCAGAGTACCATGTTTTCCAAACATACTTTTGATATTTCCTGGCCTGTGTGTGTGTGTTTTTTAATGTTTTCAGTGTATAAATGCTTCTTAAATGATGTAAAAATCCATCTTTCTTTGTAGCATGTCTAAAAGATTCAATATGCTTTTTTTTTTTTTTCACTTGCAATTTTCTTCTTCCTCTTCAGATTATGTAGTAAATAGTTCTTTTGTTCTCTGCTTAAGCTTCCCAAGTCCCATTTCTTCCTCCCACACCCTTATCTGCCAGGTCCTTTGGTATTTAAGACACTGACTCACGAAGCTGGCAGGTTGGGTTTTCTTTAGTGGGTTAAGTAGTTTTGTCCCTGGTGTGTGCATGGCTTGGCTTCTTCTGAAGCTGTTAAATTTCTGTGGTTCATAACTGGAGATATGAAAACATCTTGAAATCAGTTTTTCTTGTAAAACTGGGCTGTAAAGAGCGGTGGTTACGCAGCTGCTTTGCAGGCAGCAGGGAGTGGGAACTACTCTGCTTGCTTCGGTGCAGCACTTCCGACCCGACTTCTTTGCATTTCTGGGGCACTTACTTTGTCTTAATTTTGCCTTAATTGGCACACTGCAAATAGAGTATAAACAAGTGGAAATTCTTGCATCATCAATCTGGAGATGCCACTGACCCTTCAAAGCTGTTAAACCCGCAGCAATCGGGAGGAATATGGGCCAAAACTATCAGGGAAGATCTTACTGTTCTCATGAAACTCCACCAGTTCCCCTTCGGTAATTTTAGAGAAATTTCTGTGGTTGACAGGGTGATGTGATGTTAAAACAAGAATGTAAGCTGGGCCAGGGAGTATTTTCAACTTTGGTGTATTATGAAATTCATCTCAGTAACTTAAAATGTTCTGCAATAATTAGCTCGCTTCTCAATTGGGAAAGAACCTGGCAATTTCAGGCTTACAAATATTGCTAAAATGAGGAGCGTGCATGTGCCAGGCTGTAAATAACTTTCACCACTTAAATTAATTTTTCCTTTGAGTTTTTTACCCTTACTTTTCTAAATCTAGTGCTTAAAAAAAAAGGACAGAGAAATCCTACAACCAATTTATGTAGAAATAAATGATGACAGAGAAGCTGTTTTGTTGAATTTGTTTTTAAGTAAGTTATAGTAGTATAATTGGAGGTCAGCTTTACATGTTTAATAATGCAGGTTTGTGCAGACCACTTAATATCTGGGTTTTTGGAAATGAAATTTTTTTTTCATGAGGTACTCATACCTTTTTTGATTAAATACTGAAGTCTGGATTTTTTTCAAAAAAGCCTCGGACAAGCCAATTTTTTTTTCTTTTTTGGGAAATGTTCCTTTTGAACCTTGGGGCTTTTACACTAGGAAAAAGGCAAAGCAGGGCTTCTAAAGCAGCTAATGTAGTTAAAAAAACCCACAGCTCGAATAACTCATACTGAACTGTTCCATTAAGTTTGTTCTTAGTATGCTGTGGTAACAAAAATATGGGTGGAAAGGCTTCTCTCTTTTTTTTTTTTTTTTTTTTTTAACATAAGTCAAAATCTTGTACTTTGTGCATAGTTTTATACTGTTTTTAGAACTTCAGACAATTTATTTTAGCCATTCAAGTTGTTTTTTTGTAAGTAGTGTCTCTTGTATCATTTGAAAACACTTTCCAAGAATGCAGCTAGGCTTTTCTGGGAATGCAGTAGTAGTGGTTTTAAAGTTTTGTTTTTTTCAGGAGTTTATAACTTGGCTTAAAAACCTGCACTTTTCCCCCCTAATTTTTTAAAAAGATCAGCTTGGTGTTTTAACGGCACTGTGTGGTTTTCTTTTACAAACATTTCTTTGCCAGAATACATATTTGTTTCTATACCTAAGCAGTTGGCTGGGAAATAAAGCAGCACACTTTGTCTAACTGTAATTGAGGAAGAGAATGCTAAGTATTGGGTGTTTTTCTATTAAGATGTTTTTAAACGTTTTGCAGATACCTGGGATTTTTGTAGCAATACTGTATGATTTGTGGAGGGAAATTCTCTTTGTGACTCTAAAATTTCCTGCACTGAAAACCTCCCTGCCCCCCTGTACATATAAATATGCTTTATCTTCTGTGTTCATTCATTGCATTTCACAGGGGGTTTGCTTTGTTCATTACTGTGTCTTGTAGGTGTTAAAATGTGGTTGAGGGTTTTTTAATGTTATATTGCCAACCTGAATAAAGCCCTGAGCAACCTGGTAAGATGTCATGGCTGGTCCTGCTTTAAGCAGGGGGGTTTGAGAGACCTCCAGAAGTCCCTTCCAGCTCAGTTATTCTGTGATCCTACAGTGAGAATGTCCCTGTAACCCCATACTCTGATTTAGTGTTTACCTAGTCTGTATAAAGGGAATTTTTCTGGGTCTCACCAAAGCTTCATCTGGCTTAGTGTCCTTTCTTCTACAGTGGCTGAAAATGAATGTTCAGGGAATATGTAAGAACAGGCCAAGCATGGCATTCCCCAATGCATTTTTTGTTTGTTTCTAATTATTTGCCATGCCCTTCTTATTTCTAGTGGCAATTTATGTACTTTTTATCTCTTGAGTCTTAATGTTTTCCCTCTTGTTTTGTAGAGGAAGATCTGCTGTGGTTAGAAAGTGTGTGGCTAAATCCACGGGCCAAGAGTATGCAGCTAAATTTTTAAAGAAGAGAAGAAGAGGTCAAGACTGCAAAGCAGAAATTCACCATGAAATTGCTGTACTTGAATTAATGAAATCTAATCCTCGCATAGTTAATCTCCATGAAATCTACGAAACAACAAATGAAATAATCTTGGTGTTGGAATAGTAAGTATGCCTTCATCACACGCTCCACAATTGGAGTGTAGTTTTCAATATACTCATTTTTGTGTATATTATGCTACTATTTCATTAGGATATACTTTCTAAGCATGTTTATATTTTTTGCTTTAAGAGTGTTTCGGGCAAGCTGATTGGAGATAATGTTCTTGAATCCCATCAAAAGTCCAGAGTGCTTTGATGCCTCTTAAATGATTAAAAAAAGAAATAGAGTAGCCAAGTCCTGATACGAAGTACACAGACTTCAAAGAAGGTGAGCACGTCTGTGCTCTGTGAACTTCAGTTAGCACTTGATGCTTTTTGGTGGCTGAAGACTTGGGAGTTGCTTTGTGGGTTATGAGCTTCTAAATTTAGTAGTTTTGTTGTTTCAAAACTGTTTGGCTTTTGGAGCCGTTTTGTAAAAAATTCCCATATTTTTTTCAGATGTCCCTGAAGCTTCTCATTAGCTCTGAAAGAACAAGTCTAATTTGGGAATTGAATTTGAATTATCTCTCGTATTTGTTGTACATTTTTGTTTGGAATGTAGGAAACAAAAAGGCAGGTTTTGAAATTAGATCTCTGTAGGCTTTAAGTTTCACTTACAGAGTATTTGAAGTGCTGTTAATGGTGGTCTGCATACACCATTATGAATCCCTTCAAATTTTCCAAAGAATGTAGCTAGATTCTATCTTTAAAAGCTTTTTTTCCTGGAACTAGATGATCCCTAACATATTATTTGTTGTTTTGTGAAGGTTAAGATAATAAATAATGTAGAAGTCTAGACAAAGTCCAGATGGCAAGTTTTGAACTTCCGAAAGTGCAAGTTCACATAAAAGCCAGACTGATTTTCCTGCTTCTGTTTCAGCTCAGCTAACTCTCTCTTGTTTATTAAAGCTCTGTAATGAAACAGCTTCCTTATGCTACATTGGTGTTCATGGTCTAACTTCACTGTAGTGTTCAGAAGTCTTGCAGTAAAGTGTTCCTACTTTAGTGGGGATTGTACACTTCAATCATATTCCCCTGTAGCAGAATAAACAACTTTTCATGTTCATTACTTGTTATCAGAACTCCGAAGCAGTACTTTAAAAGAGTTGCAAGAAAGGAGTTTAAAAAATAGTTTATAAGCGTTTCATCCTTACCTGTACTTTTCCCCCCGCACGTGTTCCTTGCTCTTGTTGCAGCAAACAGAGGTATTGTTCTTAGAATACCTTTCTGCTTATTCCTTTCAGTTTATGGACCTGTCCAAGTGTGTGAATGTGTTTTGTCCTTTTTTGAACCTGGTGATACTGTCTACTTTGGTGGTAATAAATTCCAGGTGTTCATTATCTTCTGTGTGAAGAAATATTTTCTTTTATCTTTTTCAAACTAATCAACTAGTTTCATCAGGTGCCTCCGAGTTCTTATATTGTAGGATGTGGTGAATAACAGTTTTTGTTTGGCTCTAAACCAGCTTTAGTGTTTTTGTAAGCATCATTTCCCCACAATCTTCTATCCAAACTGAAGAGTCAATATCTCTTTAGTTTTGTTTGAGTTTTTTGTTTGTTTGGTTGGTTTTTGGTTGTTTTTGTTGTTGTGAAACGACATCTGTCCTCTTACTTGCCCTTCTTTGTATCATCATTAATCCTACATAAATGAAGATAAAGAAACAGAACTACATGCTAAGGTTTTATACTGAGCATTGTTTTGTTGCCTGTTCTCAGTAGCCCTCCTTATGATATCCTGGTATGGTGTTTTTTTGTTTTGACTGCTCTTCACATTAGTCCTATTATTTCTTAATAATTGTCAGTCAAAATTTTCTGAGCTATCCCTTCTAGTCCAGAGTTTGTCACTGTGTGGGATTCCATTAGGTTATTTATCTGTTTGCTCTTTTACTCACTTTCTCTGTTGGTGCTGAACTTCCTTGTCCGTGTCTTCCTTGAACTGGGAAGCCCAAACCAGGATGCTGCATTCCAGCAGTGGTCTGGTGTGCTGGGCAGTGTCACTTGCCTCAGGCTGTGCTCCTGCCAGTACAGCCCAAGGTGCTGCTGACCTTTCCTGCACTTCAACTCTCGCTGTCTCTGAGGACTCACAAATCTTTCCTGCAGAGCTTTCAGCTCTTTACTCATCTGGGTGTCCACCCATCCAGACCATAATGCAGCTTGGATACAAGAATACTGTGGGAGAGAGGGTTAAAACCTTGTTAAAGTTGGAGTAAATGACAGCCACATCTCTTCCCTCATCTACATTTTATCATAAAGTCAACTAGGGGAGACATTACGGACACGTCACGTAGCAGGTTTATGACTGTGTTTATTCATGTTGTCCATCATCTAGCTGTTTTATAGATTCATTTTGTTAGCAGTGGAGGTTAGGCTTACTGATCTGTAGTTTTGAAGTAGCCCTTTATTCTTAAGGGAGAGAAACTTCAGGCAGTTAGAGCAGGCTGAGTAATGATTTCAAACCCAGCCTGAAAGGAAGCAGCTGACACTGCAGCCAAGGGTAGATGTGTTACTAATAAACCACGTGCAACACAGTTATTTCCATGCTGCTTTACATGGTACTAAATAGGGTTTTCTGGAAGCCTTTTTCTGAGAAAGATGAACTTGAGATGCTGTGTAAAAACGTAAACCTTGTCAATCTTATTTTTGAAATCTACCATTTCTACACTAAAAACAAAGTGACAGAGTTCAGTCCTTACATTTCTGAATATTCTCTGTCTACTAGAGTTCTGGAAGGGACTGCTCAATAACTGACTAGGCAGCTGTATAATTAATCAGCAGTAGCAAGCTAGATTTTCTTCCTGGTACCTCTCTGAGTCTTCCCTCAGAATGTCAGGAGGCAAGTATGCAGTTTCCTCACTCCAGAAATACTCCTTCTTGCTTATAGGAAAACATGCTTGAGGGTACCGGAGCATTATGAGGTTTTCAAGCAAAGTTCTCTTTTGCTGTCTCAACTGCTTTTGCCGGCTACTAAAAAAGGAAAAGCATCATCAGATTTTTTTTTTCCTTTCCTAAGTGCTTATATTATGTGTTTTGGCATAAATACGTAAAAAAAAAAAAAAGTAATAATAACAATATTTTCAACCTGAGATTACAAATATATATTAGGTAAATATATATATCTGTTGCTATATGTAACATTTTCCTCACTTAAGATTCAAAATTTAAACTTAACATGTAAATGTACTTGAATGTATTTCAGTGCTGCTGGAGGAGAAATATTTGACTTGTGTGTCCCAGATCTGGATTACAGGATTGGTGAAAGGGATATTGTAAGACTTATAAGACAGATACTTGAAGGACTTTGCTGCTTGCATGAAAACAATATTGTTCATCTTGATTTAAAGGTAAGACTGCAGCAGACTTTTTATTTTAGTACTTCAATTTATTATTACGTTAATCAAAGTAATTTGTTAAATAAGTAAGATGAAGAGAAAAAGGTGTGTTAAAGAGGAAATATTTTTAAATAAAATTTAACAATAAGCATTGCAGAATAGAACCTGAAATGTCATTTAGTACACAGGGCTGTTTTCAGATTGCGTTTGATTAATTAAGAATCAAATATTTTCTATTCTAGCCTCAGAATATTTTGCTGAGCAGCATCAATCCTCTTGGTGATGTAAAAATTGTAGATTTTGGTATTTCCCGGAAGCTTGAGAATTCCAGTGAACTGCGGCACATCATGGGAACAACGGAGTATCTGGGTATGGAGGAGCTGCTTCACAATGTCTGACTTGTGCTTTGGGGAAAACCAAACAGTTCATGTCATGTGCTTATGAACTTACCAGTCATTACTGGGGAAAGAGCATTATAGGACAAAGCAGCATGTTTTGAGCAGTTCTTTTTTCAGAATAGTCATTGAATATTTGCACCAAAAACTCCCAAATTAAATCAATAAGTGCTTCTCTCAGTTCATGCCGTAGCGCTTGCTGTGGTGCCTGCCCTTAACAAAAAATTTCGGCTGTTAAATTCTTTTGATTAGGATTGAAATACAGCATTAGCATGCACAAAGAAATGTTCTTTGAGTTAGGAATGTTGTTTAGTATGATGGTTTAATGAGATTAAAATATTCCTTGGAAAGGGAAAGACTGCCGTTAACACTTGGCCCTCTGCGAGGGACGGGTTTCCTTCATGACTTGCCAACACTCAATTTTAAGAGCACTTCAAACTGCAGTGAATAACTTGCTATCTAGCACAGGCTAACAACCACTGATCCTAAAATTGGCTTGGTCATCTGCTTCTGCGGTGTTAACATGCTGAAGGCTTTATGCATTCCCCTTAAAAAGCTATATACTTCAGAACCTCTTAGAAGAATGTTTTATGTGGATACTTCTGATTAGAAAACATCTTGAGACTTGGCTAGGAGTAGACTTTAGGCCATGTAGTGCTGTTTAAGTGTGAATCAGTTAAACATCTGTGTGTCTAGTCAAACAGAAATAACTTTTTTGCACCCTCGTGGCTTGAAAGTAGTAAACTTAACTATTGAGACTGCATGTTTAGTCTCATAATAATGGTTGGCAAAAAAATGCCAGAAATGTACTATACTATTCAAGGCTGTTTGAATAATATTATTTATTAAGGCATTTTTCTTCTCCCCATCTCTTTAGCTCCAGAAATCTTAAACTACGACCCTATTACCACAGCTACAGACATGTGGTAGGTTGCATATCTTAATTCATTTTATTGAGGTAGGTGGGGCCACTTAACAACTTAGGGGCCAGATCTGGACGTTGATGCAGTTTTTTTTCTGGCTTCCAAGAATACCCTACTGCTGGACTGACTAAAAGAGGGGGAGAGATGGGAGGATATAACTCAGGGCTTACAAGGAATTACTGTATATGGGTCTATTGAATACTTAGAAGGGAATGCCAGTGGCTTCTGAGCCTGGAGTGAAGGTATTTGTTCTAAGGGAACAATAACAGTGGCTGGATAGCATACTTTAAGTATTACTTACTCTGGGATGACAAGCTTCAGGTATTAGCTTCTCTTGGACACTCTTCCCTCCCTGCTTTTGTATTGTTAAATAATTTTATTTTACAAATGATAAAAAGTATTTAACTTTCTAGTTTTTCTCTTTAGAGAAATACCTGCTGAATGAGTCATAAAAAATGAGACAAATACCTTAAAGTGATCCACAGCTTTATTTGTGGCTTACTAATTTTATGAACTATGTCAGTTTAAAGACTAGCTTTGAGATGTTTCCTTAGAAACATAAAATATTCATATGCTCTTCTTTGAGCATCTTAATAATTAAAGTTCAGTTTTAAAAGTTGCTGTGATCTAAAATGGCTCCTTTGAAATTTTCAACTCAGAATAGTAACTAAATCTGTTCATGAATGTTTTTTTAACCACTTATTATTTGCGTGTTTTGGTGGGAAGACATAAAACCAAATTGTTGGTGCTCTGCTCAGAACGACAAACACAGCAGCAGCTGCAGTTTCCACAGTGTAATGGGTACTAAGACCTGATCTGTCTGATCACAAAACCATTTTTATTATGCATCAGGAAACCATCTAAAGTTTATAATAGACTCCATGATATGTGATGTTCTTAGGGAAACACATCTCAGCAAGAGGATATTGTAACACTGCTCGGATGTCAAACGTGCAGAAAGGTTGACTAAACCTCAGTCTTTGATACTTCATCCAGAATTGTAGTGAAAGGTGGGAGGTTATTTACATGCAGATTAGAAAGTCTGTCTTCCCAGAGTCCTGTCCTCCAGAACTGCTGTATGTCCAAGAGAGGGCTGTATGAAAAGGATGCATTTGCTTTCCTATCAATCTCAGTGGAAAGAAAAGGGTGTATTGAAAGTAAGAATTTTTCAAAAATGCCTCCACTGAGATACATACATAGCTCTGCTTGTGTGTGTTTGTGCATTCCTGCTTGAATCACATAAAACTGAGATGTCACATGATGCTTTTTATTCTCAAAGTGTGGGATACATCAGGAAGTTTGATCTACAGAACAATAAATATGCAGGATATATTGTTCAGATGTTCTGGTAGGATTATGCATTGTGTTCTTATCTCAGGAACATTGGTGTAATTTCATACATGCTGCTGACACAAGAATCTCCATTTGTGGGAGCTGATATTCAGGAAACTTACCTTAATATATCTCAAGTTAATGTGGATTATTCAGAAGAAACATTTGCATCGGTTTCACAGCCTGCCAAAGACTTCATTCAAAAACTTCTCATAAAAAATCCAGAGTAAGTAACAAACTCTTCCAGGCAACAGTCTTAAATTTGTGGAGTACCTAGAGAAAGTGAATGTTAATTTATATGCCTAATACCACTGATTCCTTGAAAACCTAATGGCTGAATATTCATTAGCATCCCTATTTACAATGGTCAGTAAAAAACACACGACTTCAAAAGCATGTGTACTTTTATATATACCGTGTTGAAAACATTCCAAGGGACTATGTTCCTTGTTCAGATGAAAAGCTTACCAGCTTCAGGGGAAACTGTCAACTAAATTTAGATGCATGTTGCCTCTGCTTAACCTTAACTATGTGTTTTGTAGCAGCTGAGGTGGTGGTGGTGAAAAAACAGTGATACTGATGCTTTAGTGTCAGCTTTGCTCAAGATTCCTTAGCATGTGTCAGAGTTATTTTAATGGAGTTTTTAGTATTTATGAAATGAACCTAAGCAACTTTTTTTCCGTTTTCTTTTTCAAAGGGAAAGACCCACGGCAGCGGACTGCCTTTCTCACTTGTGGTTGCAGCAAGGGGAGTTCACGCTCTTGTGTGGCCCTGAAGAAACCTGTTGCTCTTCTCAGGTGTCAGGACACACAGCAAAATGCTCGGAAGAGCGGAACGTAAAATCCAGTTGTAATGGTACCTGTAGCGACAAGGAAGACAAGGAAAACATTCCAGAGGACAGCAGCACACTCTCCAAACGTTTCCGTTTCGATGATTCATTGCAGTGTCCCCAGGACTTCACGACAGACTTCTTATGTTAGTGTGTAATACAGACTTTTATCAGAATGAATTCATCATAATCTATTCCAGTGGTGAAAATAAGATTATGGCTTGCCAATTCATGTCGCGTTGGCGTACTGGAAATGCACTTTGATTCTTTTATGCTGGTGCCTCCTTTTCTATCCATTGCTGGCAGTGGATTTAACTCCTGAGAAATCGGAGTTGTAGCGCCAATAAAGTGAATTATTTTTTTTAAAGAAGATATAAATAAGTATTTTTGCACTTTTCGAGTTCTAGTCAAAAAACGACGCTAGACTGAACAAACCAAAACCTGAAAATGAGTTTGTTTAAACTCAACCTTTGCCAAACTGTGGTTACATACATACGTGCTTTTATGACTCACCTTAATAAGAAATTGCTCTGAGCAGGGAAACTGAATCTAGCTGTCTTACTGGACTTACTTGTGACCCTTCTCATCACTTTAAGTAGAGGCTAAAGTTGGTATGGTTTGGGACTGATAAATCTATTGGGGCATTTGGAAAACTGTTTTCCCTCTGGGACAGCTGGTAGTTATGCAAGTGTTTCTGCCTTGTGGACCTGGTCCTCTTAGGGGTTGTAATCCATACTCTGTGGTTTTGCCGTGTTGGATCTTTGCAGCTCCTGAATAGAAAACGGGTAGACTGTCAGTCCTTCTGCTAGTGGTCCTTGGCTTCTTACCAGTAAGTTATGCTTGATGAAGATGAGTTTTCTATGCTGATGTGAATATTTGATGAACTTATTAGATTGTTTTTATAAGACCTCTGAAATAATATTATCTACCTGTACTGACCTTTTCCTTATCTTAAAAAATCTCCCCAAAACAACCAAAAAACCACAAAACACCCCCCTCCAAAACAACAACCAAAAACACACAAAGGAGCCCCAAAACAGAAAGCCTCTTTATAGCTAAAAGTAGTAACTGAATAAACTGAAAATAATCATTTTTGCCAGCAGAGCTGCAGTTAACTACTTTTCTTTACGTCCCTCTAATGTAGAAGTGCAGTGCATCTTTGTCAGTTGTTGCCCCTAACAACTCAGCTTCATCCCTGCTCTGAGAAATGGACAGCAGTGTGTTAGTACTTAAAGACAAACTACCTGATAATTATTTTAAGGCTTTTAATTTGGTTTGCTCGGTGGTATTTTTTTTAAGTTATGTCCCTTCCACTTCCTGTTTCTAGGCTCTTAGGAAATAATGCCTACGTAGTGAGTCTTGACTTAGAGCAAATGCCAGTGATGTCTTAAACAGCCTGAAACTAATACTGACAAAATAAGTGACTAATTGTAACAGAGGCTGGAAGTCTTTTTGTGCAGGGAATCTATTAAAACTCCTACAGATATTTTGAAAGTAAATGTCACTTTAAAATATATTTTTGGGATTTTCCACTCCTCAGAGCTTAAATTTGTCTTTGATTTGGATTTGTTTTCTATAATAAAATACCACCATCTGATAATATTTTTCAAGTGTGCCTGTGGATTTGTCAATAGTTAGGCAGATTGGTGTTTTGGAAAAATATACGATTGAGAGGTGAAATTAATGGGTGGTAGAAGGTTATATTTTATCTTTCTTCACACGAGGAAAGAACAGGTTTTTTACAAACAGATTTCAGTATAAGGTATCACCATAATGCATGGGTGAATTTGGGATTGTTGTCTTAATTTGGGTGACAGTCGTGTCAACAAGTGAAAAGCAGACTGAGGTGTGAGGCAGGTGAGACTGATCTATCAGCTTATGTTTGCCAGAAGAAGTAAAAGTTTTCTAAGACTTAATTTTGTGAATTAAAATAACAGTATATTGAGCACACACAAAGCTCTGGTGCTGAGGTGTAAATGAACCACTCTCAGTCTCCTCCATCTATTGATTCTCATGTAACTTTTTGCAGTGGTACTGAGAGTATAGGATTATAAAATCCCTCTGCAGGAGGCAGTTCTTGGATTGCATTCAGGTACCTTTTACCCTTAGTTTTCAAAGTCCTTAGCTTTTCTCAGTAGGAGTCTTATTTAACTTTTTTGGTTTTTTTTCCACCAGCATGGATTCCAGTTGGATCTGGGTAAATTAAAAACACAAACTATTGCATATTTGCATAGAAGTTGAAGTTCACTTAAGGTAAAAAAGACAATGTCAAAATCTGTAAAGGCAAAAAGGATGTTTATAAAATGGTTAAACTTTCAAATTCTACAAAAATTTTACTGAATTGAAATTACAACTATTTTTTATTGTCTGAAAAATCTGAAAGCATATGCCAGCACTTTGACATAGTTGTTATTACTGAAGATTTTTATCACAGTACCTGATGTTTACAATTCTTACTACTTTGAGCTAGCTTATCTTTAAATAAATGAAAACTGGTCTTTTCCAAGGAGTTTAAGTTTTGAAGCCTTTATTTGTACTTTATATAAACCAAAAATATACCTTGAATCAGACTTACTTTGGATAAGTGCATTTGATTTATTTAAAAATACTATTGTCCATTCATAAACTTCAGTTGGATGTAAATGCATACATTGCAGGCAACTGTTAGTCTGTCTTGCTTCCTGCCATATTACTGGGAATTTCCAAGTATTAATGAGTGATGAGTAACATTTTCAGATGACTGAAGTCATACTTCTATGCAGTTCATGACCTTTTTATATTAAAAAAAAAAAAATAAATTTTGCCTTTTTTTCCCCCCAAACTTCTGTGTTTTGTTCCTTCACAGAACCAGAGAATGGTTGAGGTTGGAAGGGGCCTCTGGAAGTCACGCTGTCCAACCTCAACCTGCTCAAGCCCTGCCATCTAGGCCTTGTTGGCCAGAATGATGTCCAGCTGTCTGGGCAAACCTTTTCCTGTGCTCAGTCATCCTCACACTAAAAATATGTTCTTGTGTTCAAATGGAGCCTCCTGAGTTTTAGTTTGTCCCCATTCCCTCTTGTCCTGGCACTGGGCATCTCTGACAAGAGCCTGCTGGTGATATTTTATCTCGTGCAGCCCTGTGCTCGCTCCTGTTTGACTCAGCGTCCACCAGGTCCTTTTCCCAAAGGTGTTTCCAGCTGGATGGCTCCACATGTGTCAGTGTATGGGATTGGTCCTACAGGGGTGGAGAGCTTTGTGCTGTGCTGAACTCCATGAGGTTCCTGCCAGCCCGTTTCTCCAGCCTGCAGAGGTCCCTGTGTTTGGCAGTGTGACCCTCAGGTGTATCAGCCGCTCCTCCCGGGTTTGTGTCCCCTGCAGCCTTGCTGGGGGTTTGCCTGCCCATCGCCATTCCCCAGGATGTTAAACAGGACTGTCCGTGAGGATCTGCAGGGGGACAGTGTCAGGGGCCTTGCTGAGGTCTGAGTACGCAACGTCTGCTGCTCCCCCCTCAGTCTCTGACCAGTCATTTCACTGCAGAAGTTTATCAGGTTGCTCACTGTGACTTCCCCTCGCTGAATCCATGCTGACTAACTGATGACTCATGAACTTGGCAGCTGACTTCTTGGAACTGTTTTATGTGTGTCTGGGTTTTATACATAAAAAGTTGATGTTCCTGTATGTAATGGTCTAGTTATATCTTGCGGTGTTTACTGAGGTGATACCTTTTATGTTAAATTCCAATAGCCTTTTCTAAATGTGAGGAAACTTAAATGGAATGTTTGTTGCACATATTAACCTCCTAGGGCACTAATGGTACATTTGTTTCATTTTCAAGTAGGTGGCTGAAATAAAAACAAACAACCAAACAAAACCAACAAGTTGCCTTTACAAAGGGGGTTACACTCAAAGGTGGTGACCCCTTGTTGCCTGGTTAATGCATTTCCTCCAAAGGCACATTTAATTGACAAAGCTTTCTCATTGTTTGACATGCATAAATGGGCTTTCTTTTTAGTGAAAGAAACAGTGTATTCATGTGCTTGGTTTGGTGTTGCTGCATTAAGTTCAGAAATTACCTGAATATTTGCATTTCCTGTATTTCCTATCAGGTGCTGCCTGATTTTTTTCTTTGATTTTTTTTAACACCTCAAGCAAAAAAAGTATTCTGTTTAAAGGTGATTTGAGACAACCTGAAATTTCTTTCTTTTCAAGAGGCCTTCTAAGTGAGAAGACTTGTTAGAAAAATGCATTATAATGGCTTTAAACTGAAAGAGAGTAGGCTTATATTAGATGTTAGGAAGAAATTCTTGACAGTGAGGGTGGTGAGGTCTTGAACAGGTTCAAGAGAAGCTATGGATGCCCCGTCCCTAGAAGTGTTCAAGGCTGGGTTGGATGGGGCTTTGAACAACCTGCTCTAGTGGAAGATGTCCCTGTCCATGGCAGGGGATTTGGAAATAGATGATCTTTAAGATCCCTTGCAGCCCAAACCATTCTTTGATTCCATGGTAATAGCTGACCATCTTCTTACCAGGACAGCTGTGCTTCTATTCTTGCCAAGTAAGGTCAGTTCAGCTGGAAAAAATATTTTGTAAAACTGGAGCAAGATACAAGGGTACAATTACTGTGTGTTTGTTTCAGAAACCACTCATCCTGTGCATTAAGAACCTGGCAGCTGACAGACTTGAAAATACTGCTTGGCCCACTCAGCACTGGAGAAGTGAGCAAGACACGAAATGAGCCAGTGAGTAGAACATCTACCAAATTAATAGTAACATTACAAAGCTGAATTGCCAAGTCATAGCAGTGTACGAGAGTATAAGGAAATTTTTTAATAATTAAAAGCAGGTACATGGATTATGACATAAAAATTCTTATCTGCTAGCCCAGTGTAGTGAATAAACAGCAACACAGATGTAAGAAGAAAGTTGTTTTCTGATAATGAAAAGTACCATATTTTCTTTATAATGTTCCTAATATTACCAATCTGTGTCTTTCCTTCTTTGAAGAGTACAAGCAGGTATGCTGTTTCCAGTTTCCTAATCAGATAATAAGCCCCCAAATGTCACATTCTAGCAAAAGGAACCACAATGCCTGGCAGTGGATGGCAATGCATGCTGAATGTGCCACTGCTTTCTGTAGGTCTAGTTTCTAATAGTAGAAATAATAAGGATGATCTCCAGCTGGACTGTTACAGCCAGTACAGTGTAGAGCTTGTTTGAATCTCCCTATGATATGTTGAGTCTGAGAGTATTTCTCATTTCAAAATCAAACCCAGGCTCTGCTACTGGCTTGGATTTAGAAAATGCCCTGGGAATTCCAAGTGATGTTGAGTCTTCTACAGCTGGACAAAGCAGAAATACCCTGCTGGTTCTTTGCCTGTGGTATTTTAACAGAGGGGCTTTTATGTTTAAAACTTGCTATGTAAACACTTTAAATTTTCTGTGTGCAGTTCACAAGATTGGTTACAGGCCTGAATCGGAGCTTATTTATAGGGATTTTCCAGCAGGGGAACTGTAAAATGTAGTGCTACCTTTTATGTGTTGCTGTGAAAACAAACCCTCTCAAAATTCACAAACTATCCAACATGGCAGCAGCTCTTTCAGATCCCACTGAAATCCAAAGCTGGTCACAGCAGAGTGTTAGAAGTCATACAAACCATGCCGGTTATTTAGATTAGTCAAACCACTGGATTCACGGTTAAGGGAACACACATTGACTACCAATGGAACTGAAGGAGATTTTTACTTATATTGTCTTGTATTCTGTAATTTAGAGAAGTGGGGGGCAGGCAGTTGTTTAAATCCCAGGCTGTTGTGCACAAGATGGGCTGATGCCATGAAGTGGCACCTGAAACATCTTCGGTTGCTGTTGGAGTTTAGACACCCCAGTCCAGCATTTCAGCTTAGCAAGAATGATTTTGCAAGCACAACTGAATTCTTTTGCATGTTTTTTGGGGGTACTTGTCCCACTGCTTTGCCTAAAGACAAGCACCTGAGTTCAGCTTCTGACTGAATGATGGGTTTTATCTTCCCTGCCGAGGTGCAGGAGGGCTGCTATTGGCAGCCTCCTGAAAGATCAAACTGCAGTGTCTGTGCCGTGAACTCCCCAAATCAGGTTTTTAGAAGCAGCATAGTCCTCCTTGGAGCTGCCCAGATGTCCTCTGATAAATTTAGCAGTGCAAATTTAAGCAGACGTTTTTGGTTTGGGCTGCTGTTCCTGTTCTGTTTTCAGAGAGAGTAACGCTCTCATACAGGCACCCCTTTAGAAACCACAGAAACTAAGCTGTGTATACCAAGTGTTTAACTTGGTACAAGCTACAGAATGTTACGTCATTGTCCTGGTTTCAGCTGGAATAGAGTTCATTTTCTTCTCAGTAGCTGGCATAGTGCTGGGGTTTGGATTCTGTATGACAATAACACTGATAACACACTGATGTTTTGCCTGTTGCTAGGTAGTGCTTTCTCTAAGCAAAGGACATTTCTGTTCCCCAT